>NC_056701.1:4576189-4843075 GCF_018831695.1 Puntigrus tetrazona | reverse complement strand
CTAAAGCAATCTCATAGCTTTCCTTTTGGAAAACTGACTCCATAATAAAATTTAAGTCATTAGTAATTTTAAAACCATGCCTTTTGAAATACAAACGACACAAGATCGTCTACGCCACTATTTGTTCATGGCAGGCTCGCCGTGATTCGGTCATGCTGACATAAGGATTGACAATAAAAAAATACACAGAAATACTAATTGTCACAATAGTATCATTTAGATGTAATATCTAAGCTTCCGTCACATAGTTTGCTATTCATATTTCATAAACATCCAAGTCTATGTGGGAATGTCTCATATAAATAGGTATTATTGAAAAATAGGAAGTAAACACAGAACCCGTTGTCTTATCAGTGTGGTAGGTTGACTGTTCAGATCAGTAAACATTTTTATTCATTTTAATTGATGTTTTTATCTTTTCAGAGTTGAGGAGAGACACTCCATGTTCTCCAGGTCACTGTCAGAAGATCACATTACTGCTGCAGAGTCCCGCGGTCAAATTCATCACTCACCCAGAGTTCTTCACCGTTCTCCACGCAAACTATGTGAGTTCACTGTGTCTTAATCATTCATTCTCCCTCTGAAGATTATTCCATTTAAGCTGCACTGTCGTTCAAACTTTTATTGCGGAAGGAAATTAATACTTTTATGTAGGAAGAACACATTGAATTGCTCAAAATAAAGGCAGTAAAGGCATTCCTAATTTAGGGAAAAAAAGGCTTGATTTCCACAGAAACAGTTTTTAACATTGATAATAAAAAATGTTTTTTGGGCACCAAATCAGCATTTAAATCATTTCTGAAGGATCATGTGGCACTGAAGACTGGAGTAATGACGCAAAAATTTCAGCTTTGCATCACAGGAATAACATACATTTTGTTACATGTTCAAATAGAAAACAGTTATTTTAAATGGTAATAATATTTCACAATATTGCTGTTTTTACTGTATTTTTGATCAAATAAATGCAGCCTTGGTGAGCAGAAAATATTTAGAAAAAAAATAAAATCATACATACACAAAACTTATCTTGTCATGTTAACGTTATCTTTTCTTCTTCCTTTTTTTTTTACAGGGGGCATATCGTATGTTCACCAACAGCTCGTGTCTGAAACACATGGTCCTAAAGATCAGGCGTGATGCCCGAAACTTTGAGCGTTACCAGCACAACCGTGACCTGGTGACCTTCTTGAACAGGTTTGCTGATGCTCAGTTGGAGCTGCCTCGTGGCTGGGAGATCAAAACAGACCCGCAGGGAAGGTACCTCTCCTCACGCTCTTCCTAACATCTCCCCACAGTGTCCGTCAAGCCATTATTTCAACTGCCTCTCCTTCACTTTTCTCTGCAGTCTTTCTTTGTAGACCACAACAGTCGTGCCACAACCTTCATTGATCCCAGGATCCCCCTGCAAAACGGCAGATTGCCCAACCACCTGACGCACCGCCAGCACCTGCAGAGATTACGCAGCTACAGCGCAGGAGAGGTCAGACACACTCGCAGTCTACAGGCAATCTGTCTCCTCGGACTTCAAACTGTGCTGATTTCTCCTCGTGTAAATGATACAGAGATTACTGTTACATAATTGATTTATTTATTTCCAGGCATCTGAGGTGTCACGCACCAGAGGGGTGTCCTTGTTAGCCAGGCCTGGAAACAGCCTGGTAGCAGCCATACGAAACCAAAGCCAGCAGGAGCCAGTGCCATTAGGTATGAACCACTTACTATAATTAAAATGCACCAACAGGACTGGTTGGTTATATATATATATATATATATATATATATATATATATATATATATATATATATATATATATATATATATATAGTTAAAATAATAATAAAAAAGTAATTTTTTTAAAAAGAGCATTGCAATGTATGTTACAAAATTAAAATTGAAATAAATGCTGTTGTATTTGATTATTTATTCATCAATATAAATATAAACTAAATGTTTCTTGAGCAGAAAAAAACATATTAGAATGATTTCTGAAGGAATGTGTGACACTAATTACTTCAGCTTTGATATTTGGAATAAATTATATTTTCAAATATATGCAAATAGAATGCAGTTATTTTCAACTGTTATAATATTTAATAACATAGCATAGCTATAAACAGCAATATTAACCAATATAATAATAATATATAGAGACTTGAAAAGATTTGAGTGATGAAATTTGATTTCATGATGATTTGAGTGGCTGAAACTTTTTATATTTTCAAAAATTAATTTGCAGAAATGAATCAGTCTATGGTCGTTTTGACAATACATTTAAGGCTTCATTTAAAAAATTATTTGCATTGGCGTTTTCTTTAGGGTTCTTAACTGACTAATATCATTAATACCACAATCGCTATGATCATAACCAACTCAGTATGTACAGTTGAGTTGATGAATTCTTTTCCATTTGTTTCCCAGCATACAATGATAAGATTGTAGCGTTTTTACGGCAACCAAACATCTTTGAGGTGCTACAGGAACGGCAGCCGAGCCTGGCGAGGAATCACTCGCTCAAGTATGACCCTACACTTTCCTCTGTTACTGTAACAAAAGACACCATTTGTACGTCCAAACAGTTCTCCGTTGTTTGAGTGTATTTATTATGTCTTAAGGGAAAAGGTGCATCACATCCGAACTGAAGGCACACAGAGACTGGAGAAGCTGTGTTGTGATGCTGACCTGGTCATGCTATTAAGGTAAAGCTCCCTACTTCCTATGAACTGGCTGCGCACAGGAAATGTTTACCAGAGTGAAATGTACACTGTCAAGCATGCTTTTATTTCAGAACGTGTTTTGCTTTGCTTTTCAGTTTGTTTGAAGAGGACATCATGTCTTACGTTCCGCTCACATCATTTCACCCCGGGTTCAACTTCTCTCCGCGTTGCTCTCCTGGCTCCTCACCTCAAAACTCTCCAGGTGAGTCGGCTGAGAGCTTAAACACAGGCCCTCATATGATATCAAGTGAGGTTTGCAAATTAAAAAACTTATTTTGTTGACCCTGAAACAACATTATAAACCTAACCTTACCTAAAATTCACAAAAACTATAAAATGGATCTTCAAATCTGATCTAATCGCAGTGGCTCAAAGATCCAGGAACATGTCACACACTCGGGTTCTGCCATTTGTTATATGATTTAACATACTTATCGCTGCTGACCTTAAATTTCATTAAACAGAACAGGACCTGTGGGGACTCTTCTTATTCACACACATGGTCCTAAATACATTTTACAGTTCACACGCATCTATTTTTAGTTGCAAATGTTTGAGCCCTAAATATGCCTCTCATAAGCACATACACACCCATATTTAGAAGTGGGATAGGATCCAAGATGGGTGTTAACACCAGTTAAATTGATTTATTTACACAAAGAACCAGTCCAGTCGGAGTTCATTGACACACGCTCTGATCTGCTCTGATAAAGGCTTCCTTGAGCGAACTCCTCTCGTTCCTGCCTGCTGTCTGTCTGGTGAGAGCTCTCCAGGTCAGCCGCTCTCCAGCTTTAAATCCTGTCCCAACCCAGTTGCCCCTCTCTGTGTCATCAGCACTTTAACAGACCCCCAAGCTTTGTCCGCCACTTTCCTTGGTGTTTATTGAGTCTTTTTTTTTTTTTATAAATCTTGACTGCATGTTTGGACCGGATAAAACCGGATAACCGTTTTGAAGACGAAACTGCCCACTGAAACATTATCTTTGCCCTGAAATATGTATTTTACATATGAAGAAATAATTATCTCCCCTTTTTGTGTGTTTGTCCCGAGGTGAACTCTTTCCGAGTTGTTTGATGGCCTGATGATCCTTGACAGTCTTTCCTTGATGGCTGGTATTTATAGTAAGCTAGATTTTACATCTCATGATTTGTGATTGTCTTTTAGGGACCCAGAGGGCTCGGGCACCAGCTCCCTACCGCAGAGATTTTGAAGCCAAACTGCGCAACTTCTACAGGAAGCTGGAGGCAAAGGGCTACGGGCAAGGACCCGGCAAGATCAAGTGCGTCGTCTCATATTTTTACCAAGACTGCATTTATTTGATCTAAAGTACAGTAAAATTGTGAAATATTATTAGTATATTTTAAAATCCAATTTATTCCTGGGATGCGAAGCTGAATTTTCAGCATCACTACTCCACATGCAGATTTTCTACTCAAGAATTTTTATTAGTGCTGTCAAAAAATGAATCACGATTAACTGCATTCAAAATAGGTTTTTGTTTGCATAATGTATGTATGTGTGTGTATATATATATATATATATATATATATATATATATATATATATATATATATATATATATATATATATATATATATATATATATATATATATATATATATGTGTGTGTGTGTATTATGTATAAATATACATACAGTAAATATTTTACATGTACTTACACCTCTATATTTATAGTATAATTTATATTATAAATAATTATATTTAATATACAAACATATTTTTTTCAAATATATATATATATATATATATATATATATATATATATATATATATATATATATATATATTATTTATTATTATGTTTAAAATATTTTTTTCTTCTTAATGTCTTTGTGGAAACTAAATATTATAAATATATAACTGTTCATATTTTTTTCAGAAGTCTTTGAATACAAAGTAAAACAAAAACTGTGTTTATTTGAAATACAAATACTTTGAATGTTATTAATGCATTCATTGTCACTTCTGAACTTAATGTGTCCTTAATGGATCCAAGTATTCATTTCAAATAAAAAGAAAAAATAAGAATTTTAATGTATGGATTTGTACTGTAATGTGTACTTAGAAAACACTATATTTTAACAAATGCTAAGAAATAGTATCTGCCAGATTAATTTCCTACAGTTCTGACTTCACATTGTTTTTTAGATTGATCGTCAGAAGAGATCATCTGTTAGAAGGAACATTTAACCAGGTCATGGCCTACTCCCGTAAAGAGCTCCAGAGAAACAAGCTCTACATCACCTTTGTTGGAGAGGAAGGGTGAGGCAGAAATCAGATATAGCAAATATAACACAATGCATAACACGTACACATAATTGCTGACAATAAATTAACTTTTACTGAACATATTCTCATACTGACTGAACACTAAAAGGCTGTTGGAATATATCAGAATTTAAATAAATAAAATGTTGCCTATTTAATATTTTGGTAACTCTTTACAATAAGGTGTCATTTGTTAACATTAGTTAATGTATTAACTAGCATGAACAAACAACGATCAACACATATATTACAGTATTTATTCATATTAGTTAATAAAAATACAGTCATTCATTGCTAGTTGATGTTAATTCACAGTGCATTAACTAGTGTTAACAAACTTGTGATTTTAATAATGCATTAGTAAATGCTGAAATTAGCATTAACCAAGATTAATATATACTGCAGAAGCATTGTTCAATCTCAGTTCATGTAGTTAACTACTAATGTAGTAATAAACTTTATTGTAAAGTGTTACCAATATATTTGTATATAAAATATGTAGTGTGTTAATAGTTTTAAATGGTAATGTGGCACTCTTATTTTTATCCAGATAGCATAAACGCTGGAAAGGCAATAGTTACGTGTATTTATAATTTTGGTTTTCTTTCCAGACTAGACTACAGCGGACCGTCGCGAGAGTTTTTCTTCCTGCTGTCTCAGGAGCTGTTTAACCCTTACTATGGCCTGTTTGAATACTCCGCTAACGACACATACACCGTCCAGATCAGCCCCATGTCTGCTTTTGTAGAAAACCATTTGGAATGGTAAGGTTCTTTCCACTTCCTTCCAATGAATTCCACTTCCTGTGTGGTACGAGAAGGCATACTGAATTGCCATCGACGGAGAAATAAATAGTTATGTCACTGGCTGCTGTCACAGGCTGCTGTTGTTATTGCCAGAATGTCTGTTATGTGACCACATGATGTGACGTGTGCTTTCAGGTTTCGCTTCAGCGGTCGAATTCTTGGGCTGGCTTTGATTCATCAGTATTTGTTGGACGCCTTCTTCACCCGCCCGTTTTATAAAGCTCTCCTCAGACTGTGAGTGGACCAGAAACCGTTAAATGCATCCAACTACATGCAGAATTTCTTTTGAAAGCAGTGACAAAGTGACAAATTTTAAGCATGAGCTGAGAAAACAAATCTTATTAATTTGTGAATTTTCAGCATTATTCCTCCAGTCTCCAGTGCTGCATGATCCTTTAGAAATCATTCTAATATGCTAATTTGCTTCTCAAGGAATATTTAGCAATATTCTTTATTTGTAAACATTGATTTGAATTTTATGACCTATTAATATATATATATATATTTTTTTAATTTTTTTTTTTATTATTATTATTATTATTATTATATATTTTTTTTCAGGATATTTTTCAATAAGAGAACATTTGTAATGAACATAATTTTCTTTTTTAATGATAATTTTTTACAATGTATTGGCTATTACAGACACCAAGCTTTTAATGAACTGTTTATGTGTGCTTGAAATAAGTGACAGACCAAGATTTTCAGTAGCCAATAGGAAGCAGATGTTTAGATATAATCAATGGTTAATTACAGAAAATTCTGTTGTTTTTTGACAGCTCAGTGTCAAAAATATACCTAAATTTACTCTAATTTTACAAGACCAACATGAGACATGAATTAAATGAAATTAAAATGGCTTAAATGAACGTTTATTGTTCAATGCTAAATTCTTGAAGTTATCCAGTCTAGCGCATCAATCCTATAATGTATAAATTGTAAAAGCACGTGTTTCTTGTCACCCCGTCTGCAGAGCCACGGATCTCAGTGATCTGGAGTACCTGGATGAGGAGTTTCATCAGAGCTTACAGTGGATGAAGGACAATGACATCACCGATGTGCTGGATCTCACCTTCACTGTCAATGAGGAAGTGTTCGGACAGGTGCGAGAAACCTACAACTAATATTAGTGCTGTCAAAGGATTAATCGTGTGTTTATGTACATAATATATGTGTACTGTGTATATTTATTATGTATATATAAATACATACACAGTGTATCGTTTCCATTTTTATATGTATATTTATAAAGTTTATATATATATATATATATATATATATATATATATATATATATATATATATATATATATATATATATATATATATATATATATATATATAGAACGTTACACGTATTTCTAAAATGTATACATGCATGGGAGTTTATTTATAAATAAATAAGAAATATACACCGTACACGCACATACACTATGTAATCTTTTATTTAGGTTAGTGATAAATTAAGCTTTTGACAGTGCTATATATTTATATATATCTCATTATATAAATATATCTCATTATACATTTGTAATAAACAGCTGCCTACAGATTCCTGTGGTTTGAAAAAAAAATAAAAGAGTGTGGATTAAAATATCTTGGTATTAGGTGACCGAGCGGGAGCTGAAGTCTGGCGGGACAAATGTGCAGGTGACCGAGAAGAATAAGAAGGAATATATCGAGCGGATGGTGAAATGGAGGGTGGAGCGTGGTGTCGTCCAGCAGACACAGGCTCTCGTCCGGGGCTTTTATGAAGTAAACATGCTTATCATCTGATTTACTCTCTGCCCGTTTACTGTTAAGTGCTGTCTAAGTGGCCATCGTTTAACCTCTGACCTCTGTGTGTGTGTTTATGTAGGTGGTGGACTCCCGTCTGGTGTCTGTGTTTGATGCCAGAGAGCTGGAGCTGGTCATCGCAGGAACAGCAGAGATAGATTTAAATGACTGGAGAAACAACACGGAGTACAGAGGAGGTGAGAGGACGTGCTTACACCTACATACACACCAGTGCAGAAATACACTTGATATTGACCATGCTAATAAAATCGGTATGTTGAAAGATACAGATACATTTTCAAGAGCTTGAATGAATTATATCTTATATATGTTTTCATCATATAATTCCAGTTTCAGTGATATATATATATATATATATATATATATATATATATATATATATATATATATATATATATATATATATATATATATATATATAATATATTCAGTGCTGTTAGAGATGCGTCTATGGAAAAAAATGTGAAAAAATTCTAGCTGTTGTGTATTTAAACTCTGTCCTCGTTGTCCTCAGGTTATCATGATGGGCATATTGTGATCCGGTGGTTCTGGGGTGCGGTGGAGCGCTTTAATAATGAACAGAGACTGCGTCTGCTGCAGTTTGTGACGGGCACCTCCAGCGTGCCGTACGAGGGCTTCACCGCGCTGCGCGGCAGCAACGGCCTGCGACGCTTCTGCATCGAGAAATGGGGCAAGATCACATCGCTCCCGAGGTACTCTTTCATCTTTCTCAATTTTGATGTTGATTCGAGCTGGTATGGGAAATGTTTAACATGAATTCAGAGAATATCAATAATGAAAGATACAGGTCCTCTGAAGAATGCATTAGAGCATTAGATTGCTCCACAAATGTTTCTCCAGAATCCTTTTGCAATATTAATTTCAAAAGTGATAGAAAACTTTTTTTCATCTAATTTTTAGTTTTCATTTCCAAATTAAATATGATGTGAAAAATGATCAAAACTTTAAACCTGTCTTTTAAATTTTTTTCTCATGACAATATTCAAATAGACAATAAAAATATATAAAAGATGGGGAAAAAGGTTTTACTATTTCCTGTTTTATTGTATAATATATTTCAGGTTTATTTTAATATGAAATGGTTAAATTTTTTTGCTGAATTTTTATATAATCAAAAATCCTTTATGAATTCTCCTTCATGATATTTACTTTTTTTCTAATTTTGTTTTCCATGGTTAAGCGTCAGTGCAAACTCTAACCAATCAAAATATAAATATAACAATATATACAACAATATAAATAATTGTAAACATTAATTAATATAAATAATTTTAAACATTACCAGTAATATATTTTAATTAATATTAATTTTAAATTGTATTATTATATAAAACTACTATATATATATATATATATATATATATATATATATATATATATATATATATATTTTAGAAATTACATTTTTTCCTGTATTGTTGTCTCAGGGCGCACACATGCTTTAATCGTCTGGATCTTCCGCCGTATCCATCCTACACCATGTTGTACGAGAAACTGCTGATCGCAGTGGAAGAGACCAGCACTTTTGGCCTTGAGTGAGGACTCGACGCATAAAACACCTTGCTCCCGGTGACTTTTCTGTGTACACCGTATGTAATTATCTACTAGCGTGGATCGTGTCCTGTGTCCGTCTCTTTGGTTTGTTCAGGACACCACTGCATGCATCAGTCACCTGCGCGGGTGGACAGTGTGTAACGGGTATGCAATAGCGAAAGAGAAGCCTTCAACCTGCTTTAACACTCAGGGCCTCGACCTCCGCTGGAGTCGCTCTCAGTTCACACATCATTTCACCCCAAACCGTCACGGCCAGCATCCTTTCTGTTGGTGCATTTTCACATTGACAAGAATTGTAAAGTACAAACCAAATATGAAAATATTTGATTGAGTTGCCGTAATTACTGTAAATGTGTGCGCTAGTTCACATGATCTCACCAAACACGGCATCATCACGGGAAGCGGAGTCACTCCGCGGGAGTCAAAGCGGGAAAATGGCAAGCCTGAGCCTTGATTTGACACTTTTGATTTATTCATTTTGTACTGATCTGTGCATTTAAATATTAAAATCATTAAGGCGTCAGACATGTTTAAGGACGTTTAAGGCTCCGTGCTGTCTTGTCTGTAATGTTTCAATGAACTTTCAGTGAATTGATGTTTTCGGGTATAAAACCCAACACTAAAAGCCAAACACAACAAATCCAATCAGAATATATTTAATGCTTATTATACAGCTGCGTGGAGAGGGATTTTAGGGATTGCGCTGTTCAGAGCCGTCCAGCGTAACAAAACACTAAAACGAAGGACTGAAGAAAATGTGTTGTTCTTTGCTTCTAGATGAGACACTGTGTGAAGGTGCGTTTGTGGATTTATAGTGATTTGAGCCAACAGGTGATGTGGATGTACTTTATGTAAATGAGCAATTTTGTGTGATTCTTTACACATTACTGCACTTTGTATTTTTAATATTAAAGTGCCCCTATTATGGGTTATGAAAGGTTCATATTTTGGTTTTGTGAGTCCCAAACAAAAGGTTGTCATGCATGCGATTTTCTTTTCATTTCTTTTTACCTTATTTGTATAGCTTCATTCAGCTTTTAACGCCCCAAAAGCGACACCTAGCGACAAGCAATGAATTTGCATTTTTTTTATTCAGACCAAAGCTAATGCCGTTTCATTTTGACGTCGACAGAAAATAACTTTATACACGGTGCACTTTCAGATTTACAACTTTGCAGGATGTTTTCATTCACCTAGAGCTTTATTAGACAGTTGCATGAAAGGTCATAATAGAGGCACTTTAAAATGGAACGATATTTAGTTTTTATTTATTCAGTTTTTATGTATTTATTTCAATTTCCAGATTTAGATCGTTGGTGTTACTGTCTGTGCTCCTATTGGCGGTTGCCATGTCACATTTGTTGCTCATTTGCATAAATGTAAAATGTTTGTCTAAACTTTGTTGCATCACCATCTATCACTGTCACTTAAAATATCCCGATGCCATAACATGCACTCGCTTTCTCTGACGTTTATGAAATATTTTTGCTTTTCTATTTATATGAAGTCTTTTTATGACTTAAATTGGTGGGGTTATTGAAAGATATGACAGACCAAATAATAAAAATTGTGCACCACATGTCATGTTCTTCAGAGCGTTTCAGCTGTTTGTGAATTTGAAGAGAAGTGAGTCATTTATTTATTCACAAAGGAAATTGGTTTAAATGTCAGGACACATCTCTTTGAAATGTCAAAGTTGTTCGTTCTGTGGTTGGTTTTATTGACGACTAGATTTGATTACTGTGCTGAAGTTTTGATTATTGTTCATGTTTACATTTTAAGATGATGTGAATGTGTGTATTATACATTAAGATGGTCATAAATTGTCTTAACATGATGCCATTCAAAGGTGCATGTGTTTCTGTCTAATCCACACTTGATGAATCAGTCTTTTACTAATGTCTCCTAATATTTTCTAAATGGGAACGTTCACCCAAAAAACAGCATTGTTTGAATATGCAGAAGAATGAGAAAGTCGTACAGATTAAATTATGTTTTCCAGAAGTTTTCATTTTTGGGTGAACTGTCCTTTTTAACGTGGTGGTGACGGAGAACAAGCTTTTGACCGTGTCTGAAATGTACTTCTGCTAAAAACGATTGCAATGAACAGCACTCGGCTTAAGATATTAGGAATGTAGAAAGTGAATTTGTATTATTTATCCCAATTAAGAAGTTATAAAAAATGTCTGTATATCACACGTGTACATACTTGCTTGAACAGTCAATGCAAAATCTAAATTTTAAAATGTGATGAATCAAATCAGCAGCCAACAGTTCATCTTTTTTTTTAAAAAAAACATGTCTTCATACTTGCTATTTGCATAATGTTAAGTTTTCTCAAATGTATATTACTATGCATATTTGGTTGGAATTGTAAGAAATGCTACTCTTTGGCGCTTGTGGAGGACGTTTCTTCATTTATCGAGACGCTCGCAGCCATTTGACCGCGTTGAGAGAAAAGAGGAGAAGGTTCTGGAACATACTGCCTCTCTATAAACACGGCATTCTGGGAAATGCAGAAGGATTTGGCTCCTGCTTTCACCTCGGACACATACACTCGCCTGCTTATGTCCTTTTTACACTTTAATCTATGTGTGTGGGAGAGAATAAGAGCGGGAAATGTACAAATGTTTTGAATTGCGTATTGAGGTCACTTATAGCGCCTCTCTCAGGCTGAGCTCTGTAACTACAGCATAACACTGTTAACGAATGTCAATAAACAATCACTTTCTAATGCAGAGGCTGACTCTTGTGGCTGTAAATCTCGTAAAAATCTGTAAAATTGTAGTAATTTTTTTTAGTAAAATTGGATATTAACGGTATAAGTACGGATAGTAACATTCTGTGGTACAATCACGCGTTAAGACGCCATCTTGATTTTAACGTGGCGCTGTAAAGGCGAGCTTTTGAAACACTATAGTAAAGTGTATTATAATGTATTATCTATAGTATTTACAACACCTTGTTAATGAATACTACAGTATATATAGGATTGTAGTGTAATATATAGTTGTAGAAAATGTATTACAATATTACTATAATGTTATATTACCACAGAAACTAGTTACCACAACAAATTATAGTATTCAGAAACACTAGTTTTGAAAATCATTTAAAAAGCTATAGTATTTACTATAATTTACTATATTATTTTCTAATGAAAATAGGTTTCGCGTATTTTACGAATATTGCACATTGATGAGGAAAAAATGTAAATTATGGCAAATGTTATGCAATTTCTTTCCCCTCGTCCCTCAAACTGAGCCAATTTAGTATCTTCATAGTCCCCCTTATAGTTTGTTATTGCTGAAATATTCAAGAAAACCTCAAGTCATCTGAAATGTGCCAAAACAAGCCAGCACGTCTCTCTGCAACCATATAATCTGCAAAACTAAATAAATAACAAAATATGAGAAACTTGACGTCATTTAATGAAGGATTTATACGTTGCAATGGTTAATACACTGTGATGTAATATGAAATATTGCAAAATCAGATGAAAACAGATTGGAGGAAGTATTTATATGCATGGATGTTTTGGCAGATGGAAGTGAAGACAGATGGTCCCCAGAGCTCTGAGGAATATGAGGATATTTCTGGAGCAGGAGCGGGTGGTTTTGGGGGATAACAGTGGGATTTTTGAAGGGCTTGAGAGAAGGAGGAAAGTTTGAGACATGAAGCCCCAGCTTGGTCTGGAACCAAGGTTTATTCAGATTCAAAACAGATTCAGAGAGAACTGGAGAGTGAAGCGCTAGCGTAAATGCATTGCATTGTGGGATGCAATTTTGTACACAGTTCTGTTGCTGAGCATTTTGGCAAATATAGTAAGTTGTTTTTACATACTGTATGACTAATATACTATTCCATACTAAGAATAATACATAAAATGAATGCAATATTACACTAATAGTTGTTATTATTAACATCATCATCATAGCTTTAAGTGTTGATTTTTATTTAAACTTTTTGGGTTTTCTGGCCTCAATCTTTCAACCAAAAAAGCTAATGAGAGATGTGGATCAGAGCGAGAGAGAGAGAGAGAGAGTCTGGTACTACAGGCCTTGTGGCTAAACTGGGTCACTGGGTTTCTGTGGATGATGTCTGCTGCCTCCTGTGAATATAGATTTATGATACTTAAGGTTATTATGAACTGAGCATGGTTTAAATTTGTCAAATGAATAAATGACACAAGTGCCAAAGTAAATTTTTAGCACATGGCTAAAATTATATTATATATACAGCATGCTTAAAGCAATTTTTTTATTTTAGAAAAAATAATTGGCACAAAATTGTCACTCATAACGACAAATCTAACTTAATCACACCTTACAGCACTACATAAACCTGATTTTGTATCTTTCACTAAATTAAATCATCGGCTTTATTTATTAATTGAGAAATACATGATTCAAATTTCTTGGGTTACTGAATAATAATCTTTTAATGACACCTACTGGTGAAGTTTAGTAACTACAATGACACAAGACCAGTCACAATGGCATAACAGATGATCCAAAGACCCCAGTGTTGGTATTACAAGCTGTAATGAATTGCCTTTTTTATACACATTTTAAGGTAGAAAATCAGACAGATCAAGGTTATTATCTCTTGACTCACTTGAATTTATGTGACCCTGCTTCCACATCATGTTTAGATCAGCTTTAAAAGCTTTATGCCAACTGTATATATTTAATGTAGTAAGATTGTTTATGTTTATGCATGTGTGTGAAAAAAGACATGCTTAATAATAAGATAACAAAACAAAATTACAGTGTAGGATTTATACATCACCCATCCTTAATGAAACACTTTTTTCCAAGCTAGCCCCAAAATAAAGTGCTTCACATGAAACACACAAACACACACACACACACACACACACACACACACACACACACACATATATATATATATATATATATATATATATATATATATATATATATATATATATATATATATATATATATTAACATTTAAAGTAGATAAATATATGTGAATGCCATAATCACATTAGTTAAAAATCAGGCCGCCAAACATTATTTATTAACAAATGAAATGAAATGTTTCTATGTGAAGTTACTCTTCAGATTCTGTCTTGTTGAAAATCTCGATGATCTCGCCTTCCCTTAGCTTCAGAAACACTTGCTGGAGGTGCCACCTAATGACAAAAGATGTTAAGAAAGTTCAATAACTTATATACAGTGTGCAACATAAATGTGTGTATTTAATTATTTAAAGAAGTGAAATCATGATACCTGTTCATAAAAGCGTCTCTGGTGGAAGCTGTGTAAAGGTAACCTCCATTCTTTGACCCGGTAACTGGGATCTTTAGCTGAAATTGATATATACGATGATTAATATACTTCTGATCAGTATATCCGAGTATCTTTTGTGCACTTATGGTGATGCTGACCTGAGCGCTGCTGTGGTCAATGCGGTTGTGTCGGTCAGATAAATGGATGTTGTGTATCTTCAGAGGAGGAGCACCCAGACTGGCCATGGCTGTGGAATTATTGTTCAGCTGTTCAAGGGCAAGTTGGTAATGCTCTGATTTAGCGAAATTTTCTGAAAGAAACAGAATTAAAATCACACAGTGTTTAACAGCTAACAGATGCTTTACTTAACCATGCCTTACTCTGCATGAGGTAATACATCATAGCACATCCGCCGCCGGTCACTACGGTCGTGAATATGGTCATCTGCTGTAGGAGGCTGGTGGAGCGGCTCATCCTTGCTTCAGATGGGGCAAATATTGTTAGGCTGGAAGAAAACTCTGTAAAAGGGCAGCAACAAAAAAAATAGCTGATTTAATAATATAAAACTAAGTCTATGTAGAAACGTATATTTTCCCCATGAATTTATAAAACCTTTCGATCTAAATGCTTTTGCATACACACACACACATATATATATATATAACTGAGCATTTTTGGCAGGCTCCCATATGTTTAGGATTAGTAATTTTATCTTACTCTAATGGCAATGTATAGGTCAATATATATGTGTGTGTGTGTGTGGTACTCCAACGTCCTTGAAATACAATGGGGCAATCTAATAGAAGCTTCTAAAAAGATGTGTGGTAATAGTATATATATATATATATATATATATATATATATATATATATATATATATATATATATATATATATATATATATAATTTTACAACATCCTGCACTCGTCTTAAAGATTACTACTGTGGCAAGATTTAGGAGTTAAATGTCACAGAATTGAGCCCTAATTTCTCGTGCATAATTTCAAGGTCCGTTGATAATAATAATAATAATAATAATAACTCACCGTCACATCTATTATTATTTTTTTTTTTGATAAGCAAAAACCAAAGGGACTTTGCTATATAACACGCGATACGGAAGCGGCCATGTTTGTTTTCATTTGAAAAACTTTATTCAAACAGCGATGGGTTTAATCCGAAGAAACACGTTGTAGACATCCCGCCTGCGATTTATTATGTTATAAACGAAAAAAAAATGTTAATGAAAAGTCAACAACTCTCGGTCATTCTGAGAATCCGTTGATTTATCGTCTGTATCTGTCAACAACAGAAACACGTGCGACCGGGGCGCATGACGTCAGACGCACACGGGTTATGAAAAAAAAAGAGTTACGAAAGTTGTATCCAGTCACGCCGGCAAATGTCATTCATCTCTCTTATTCACCCGCATATGCTTCAGAGATCCACGCCGAAGGCTCTTTGCGTGTATTCAGAGGTGAGGAGATTTGTATCTTGCGCTTGTGTATATAAAAGACTGAACATTATTCGTTGTGTAATCTCACATTTGCCCTGTTTTTACGCGTTCTATTAACCGCGACGTAAAGTGACGCTTTTGGTTATTTTATTAACACTAGTATTAAGCATAGTATTTACGGGGAGAGGGAACGGGCTCCAAATGTCGGTATTTTGGTTTAAAAAATACGTCTTTGGTTAGTTAGTTGATTACAAGCTATACATAACACTGTCTCTGTTCCTGTTCAGTTTTGTTTACTTCCAAAGTCCTAAGACCAAAATGTGTTCTTTTTTAAGGGCATTAACATTTCCCATTTCACATGGGTAAACTAATATAATCAGGATACGTTCATACAGTATTGAGAGAAACACTTTAGTTGTCCAAGTCAATATAAATTAGCATAAGTTATTTTTTGAATGACTCTAGTCGCACTTTATCAGACAGACACACATGCAGTCACACCAAGAACTTCAGCTCCTTTCTGCAAACTTCTCAGATCAGTTTCTTAGAAAAGTGCTGCTGTTTCGTGATAGTGTCTTTGTAACTTGTTTTAACATCATGGGCAAAGACAGTTTAGTCGCGGATCAATCCACTCCGTGCTTGTTTTAAACCTTTCCCCAGCTGCTGCATTTACGTACATTTAAATCAAGTTCTTTTGGATGTAATTAACGCTGATTTTCTGTGTTTTTACAGGAATAATGCTGGGATCGGTGGTTGTGGGAATAGGTATCGCAGGATGTGTGAGAGTGAGAGATTTACTCGCTCCTCTGCCGTCCAGCGCCGCTGAGAAGTTCAGCATCCAGGGCTTTGTGTCCAGGTCAGAGCATCATCCACACACGCGTGCAGACGCCTGATTTATCAGACGAATTAAGCCCGATTGGTTTCTTTTGACTTCACAGAATATAAGTTCTCTGTAGACTGTTGTCATTTGTTATAAGCCAAATATTTATTCTGCTTTTTTTAGTGTGCAGTTTCAGTAGAAATCCATAAATGTACACTAATGTAGCATGTCGAAAAGATATATTTGCACTTTATGCATGTTTTTGAACTTATGTTGGACGTTTTGTTCATCATATATGCATCCGTCATTAATAGTTGTTAACTGATCTGACGGGATATGGTATGAATAAAGAACTCAATATTTGGTGGAATAACCCCCTCTAAACCTCTAAATGAAAATATTTTCATTTTAAATTATTTTTAATTTTCAGACCTTTATAGAACAAAACAAATATTAAGATTTTACTTAAACCCATACCTAGTAAATATAGAGTAAATTTAAGTTGTAATAATATTTCACAATATTTTGATCTAATTAATAAAAAATAATAAAAAAATAACAATAAAAGCAATAATGCCCAGTATTAATGAGTGTATTTAATTAAACTTCTATAAATTTTTAATAATTAAATTTTTTATTTAATTATTTTTATATATTGTAATTAATTACTTAAAATTGCAAAAGAACAATGACATTATTTGGTGTGTTTTTATGCATTTTATTAAGTGAAATGTGATGCATTAAAATGACACTTCTGGTTATTTAATTAACACAAGTATTAAAACGTGTAAAAAAAAAGGGGAAACAGACATGGAATAAATTACATTTTAAATAGAAAACAGTCATAATAGTAGAAATAGTTTGTGCTGTACTTCGCATCGCATGCATGCAGTCTTGGTGAGCAGAAGAGACATCTTTAATTAAACAGAAATCTTACTGGCAGTGTATGTATTGAAACTATGAAGCTCTTCTGGTGTTTTGTGTTTGTTTAGGAGGACTCTTGAAGATCAGCAGGGCGTGAAGCAGATCTCTATGACGGAGGCGTTGAGCAGAGATGACGTCCATGTGGCGTTCATATGCACAGAAAACACGACCCACGAAGAGCACATCAGGTGAGACGGACTTCCTCCTCACGCATAATCCCTTCTGAGTCCTCACATCTGACTGAAATGATGGTGTTTAAGTGTCTTCCCACGATCTGCTCAATCTCAGGCAGTTTCTGGAGGCGGGGAAGCATGTGTGTGTTGAGTATCCCATGACCCTCAGCTACACGTCTGCAGCGGATCTGTGGAATCTGGCTCAGCAGAAGGGTGCGTTTCTGTCCTGTCTTCTGGAGATAACCGACTAAATTATATCAATGGTAGAGGTTTGTTATCGTAAAACATTTAAAGGTGACATATTATGAAAATCTAAATTTTCCAGGTTTTGTTTGCCAAATTCAGGTCACAATCAGGTGCACTTACCAACCAAGGAAACATGAAAAAAACTCATTATAATATTATCACCCTCTTAATCTGTACGTTTCCACCTCTTTTTGATGGGAACTTAGTTTAGTACTTTCTGTCTGTGGCTTTCAGATGTGAACTCTCAGAACATATTAGGAGTTTAAACTAATTTGGTTTAAAAGGCATGATTTCGGCGCGATAAATATGAATCAGAATCAAAGCTGCTGTGATACTGTAATGGCACAGATCTATTCTGGAGAAGGGGGCGGGGAGCAGCAGCTCATTTGCATATAAAAAAGTTAAAACTGCCTTTTTCTGCTTTCACTCAAAAAAGGCATTTTCAGAATAATATAATAATCCAATGATCTGTGGGGAATTTTGAGCTGAAGCTTCACACACTGTCTGGGGACACCAGAGACTTCTATTACATATTGTAAAAATAATATGTCTCCTTTAAATACTGGCTCCAGGATGGTTGAATGTTTAACGTCTTTATGGTATCTTTAGGCCTGGTGCTACATGAAGAGCACATTGAACTCTTCACTCCTGACTTCAAACAGCTGAAAAAAGACATAGCTGGGAAAACGCTGGAGGAGGGAACGCTGCACTTCACAGGTATTGAGTGACTATATAGTAATTCATCTATTTTAAAGACTTCCAGTAGGATTTTGAGTAATGGTCATTTTTTTTTCTCTCAGGTGGATCCCTGAAATCAAATTTCGGTTTCCCGTCTTTCAGCGGTATTGCCAGACTGACCTGGTTGGTTGATCTTTTCGGAGAGCTCACGGTTACTGCAGCATCTCTGGTGGAGGAGAAAGACAACAAATACATGAAGATGACGGCACACTTACTGACCCGACAGCAGAAGTAAGTACACCCCCGGCCACAGACAGCTGTTTCTACATTCACTATATTCTAAAAAAAAATTTAATTAATAGCTGACAAATTTTAGATTAATATATAAATGAATATATATGCAAAACTTTTTTTTTTTTTTTGTGAAACTGGTCACTATTCCAATATATGACCTTGGAGACCATCGTTTTCCAATATATATGACCTTGGAGAACAATCCAGTTTTAAGTCACACGGGTATATTTGTAGCCATAGCCCTAAATACATTATATGGGTAAAAATGAAAAATATTTAAAGGCAAAAATAATTACAAAGTTTAATAAAGATACTTTGTAAATTTTCTACTGTAAATAAATCAAAATGTAGGTTTTTTTCAGCAATGTTAATTGCTAAGAATTTTATTTAGACAGTTTTTAAACCCGTTTTCTCAATATCTTGATTTTTTGCACCCTCAAATATTTTCATATTTTCAGCCAAATATTGTCCTAACCTAACAAACCTTACATCAATGGAAATTTATTTTTTTATTCAGCTTTTGGTGTTTGATTAATTGACCCTTCTGACTGATTTTGCATTTCAGGGTCAAACATATAAAATAAAAATAACAAGATAAATAGAATATTTTTATTCTTTTTTTTGCAGTTAAAAAGCCATTCAGAGTCAGACAATAATTTTAAAACATACTTTAAAAAAATATTTTTTTCGCCATTTATTTATTTAATTCATTCATCTATTTTAATGTAGTGCATTTTTAATGAATATCTGAAAATACCCAAATTTAAGTTTAAAGTTTAAGTACTAAGAAAGTTTTTAATCTTTCTTTATTTCATTCATCCATTTCCAATGTTTTTTTTAGTTGAGTTTTTTTAATGTAATTGTAATTTTGAATATATTTTTATTACTATACATTGCCATGAAAACAAAGATTTTAAATTAAAATGTAAACAAAAATTTTCTGAACGCGTATATTCTTATAAGTAAAAGAATTTTTTTTTTCACATAATAAATTCATAAATCCTCATCTGTCACACAAGTTAATCAGAGTTCTCTCTGACGCAGACCTCTAACTTGGATCGAAGAGCGGGGTCCAGGACTGGGCAGAACCAAACACATAGACCTTCGCTTCCAGGACGCCAGCATCACGGAGCTTCCTGCGGGTCAGCGGGAGCCGGTGGGTCTGTTCATGCAGGATCTGGTGCTGTTCGGACGGAAGCTGCAGGGTGAAGTGTCTGCCGCTGAGCTCCAGGAGGAGAGGAGCAGGATCTTACACTGTCTGCAGCTGGCAGACCGCATCCAGCAGCTCAGTGAAAACACTCAGGCCTGAACCTGAAGCGCTTCACACTACACACCATAACACCTAGAGACAGATCCACTATTGTGAAAGTCAATATAATTAAATAATATAGATTTATTGTCATTTGATTTTTTTTTTTTCAACAGTGAAAATCAGTTTGCTGAAAAGCTGCTTTTCGTGGTTGCTTGTCACCACTAAGGGAAGAAAAATGAAAATGGTGACTTTTTATTTCGCAATTCTGCATTTAGATGAAAGTCTGAATTGTGAGATAAAAAGATTTGGTACTGCTCTAAAAAGGACAAAAAAAACCTCTATGAAAATATGGAAGTGTGTTCTGTTCTTTTAAAAAATGACATTATTCTTTAAAAAAATAAGATTCTAAAAAGATTCTCTGAACCACAAAAAAACTACATGCATGTGTATTAGGCAATCCCAGAATGCATTGCAAAATAATTCTAAGATTTACTGTAATATCAGTAGTGAATCAAATTTCAGTAGTATGCTAAGTATGAACAGAAAATAAATCCTGAATAATTACAAAAATAATTATTGACTCCATTAAAATCTTCTTTTCTGGGCCAAAACTCTAACAGCGCCTGGAGGAGCAGCCCACCCTGATTCACTGAAACATAATTCATAATTCACTGTCGAGCTAATATTATCATGCCAGAATATGAATGATAGATGAACATAAACACACTTCAGAAATCCCGTATTTTACCTGCATCAGCATGTCTTTTAAATGTTTTCACATCAGGAAGACAGTAGTACAAAAAAATAAGTAAATAAAATGTATGTCTAGCTCTAAAAAGGACAAAAAATAAAAGCATAAAAATATGGCTTAAAGTTTTTTTTAAAAAATGACTAAATATAATCTTTTTTTCATTGTTAGACAGATATTTTTGGTGAAATATGATTTCTTCAGTCTTGAAATTGCAGTGATTAAAAAAGGCAGTGCAATAGTTTTGAGTAAAATAAAAGTTTGGTTTGGAAATGTAACTAGTAATAACTAGCATCAGGACATGCAGCAATATCACATTCCTTTTTTGTAACGTGTAACATTGCACTGGTTATTAACGTAACATTTCAATATTTAGCAGAAAGGGATGATTGTTGCTGACTACTTGTTTTTTTTTCTTAAGTCTTGTAAATCAGTGTTTAGTATAGGACTGATCTACTGAGTTTTACTTTGGTACATTACATCTGCTTATCCAAAGTTCAGTACATGAACCTCGGGTGATGTGAGTTACAGGCTGGAGCGTTGCAAAACACTATGTACTTTGGTTTGATTCTTATATTGAAATTGAATATTAAACTTAAATATACGAGTGTGAAAACTGTGTATTAAGTGTTCAAAACTGGATGAGCTCTTCAAGCATTTATACATGCTTTGAGCAAAATTCATTTATTGTTGTGGTGTCATACTTTTTTTCATTTCTCTGTTCTCTCTGTGAAAGCACTGAATGGAACGTAAATGCACATATCATTGTCATAAAAACATAGATAGAAAAAGAAATCCTTGTTTCTAATCAGTATGTTGTTTACATTTGTCTTAATGTTTGTCTTTTTAAAGGCTTTCTGGAAGTGCATTTCAGAAGATTTATAATCCTGGCTGACCTCTGTTGTGACATTTTATCATGCATGGTCTTAAATAAAAACAATAATTAAAGGATATCCTTTTCATGTTACAGAACTGTTTGGTATATTATCTAAAAAATGTATAACAAAAAATATTTTTCCAGTAACACTCAAGTAGTTAACTATAGTACGAACAGTTATATTCTAATTAATGGTCGTTATTACATCCATTACATTCATTGTTGTATAATTTAACAATGCATTACAAACGGTTTATAATTGCGCAATAATAAAAACCACCAAATACATGCTTATAAATATTAATAATGCTAAATGCTAATAATTTATTCTGATAATTATACTAACAAATGCTGTTAAAAGTTCTTGCTCATGGTTAGTTCACGACACCTAATGTAATACACTATGGCTTAGGGAGCGTGTTTTTAATATTTATTCGTTCATGTCTCAGATTGATAAAATCCTGCATTTGTAAATCGTCTGGATCGTGATCGGACGCCAAGAGTAAAAAAACTGTTTCAACTTTTATTCACAAAAAATGTCAGTTAGTTGACAAGGTCAGAGACATTTCTCAGAAGTTATGGTAAGATGACGGTAACGCTCAGAAACCAACTAACAATCAGATGAGAAATACACATTAAACTTACGCAGTAAATTATGCAACTGCACATTAAAATTTTCCTTGCTGACTTCATGTTCCTTGTCGGACAGTTTTGATTTCTTGTACAAAAAACATCTTAAAATAAATTATAACGACATTAAATCTAGAAAAAAAGTACATTGTTTACTTGGGTGAAAAAAAGCAAAACGGACAGCTTCAAAGACTAACTGATTTGGATCTGGATGAAAGCCTCTGGAATGTCTGAGAACGGAAGTACTCGTGTGCATCATCGTCATCATGACTCGTGTTAAAATGGACAAGACATTATGAAATATACAAAAAATATATAATCATTGCAATAAAGGCAGACTTATATTGAAGTCGTAGTTCACAGAACGTCACAACAACTGCATCGCTCTGCAGTCAGTCTTTAACCTTCCGCGCTCGGTCAGATCTTTCTGCTGGCTCGGTCATTAATCCCAAGCATTGGCATTCTGGGACGCTTCTTCTGGAAGTCAAAGCGATGCGGGTTGAAGGTGATTGGGGTCTGTACAGTGGTCAGAAGGGCTCACGTGGATTTCTGTCGGTAATGGAGGGTGAGGTCTCCACCGCTCTTCCAGATGAAATGCTTTACAGTCCTGAGGTCCATGTTTGGATCCAAAACCTGCAAACCACAGGACATGAACAAACGTGTACCAAACGAGTAACAATGGATTTTGTTTGTTTACTAATCGGGAGCATAACACAAATGATATGATCCCGCCTGAAACATTCAGTGCAGTTAAGCATTAATAAAATAAAATGTAAATAATGTTAATCCAAAATGCAGAGCAGTAAGGGATTTACTTGAGTGTAAGTTTCTTTTCACACCGTTTACCTAAGGTTAAAGCAACTTTACCCCTGGGTTAATCACTATTAAACTCTGGTACTCTTATTAAGGGTTGCAAAAGCTGTGTGAAGTAAAAACCAACAACCGATCAAAACTAAGTCACCTCATTTAAATTCATTTCACCATCTGAGAAAAAATAAGATGTCGAACAGCAGACATTAAATGCATTGGTGAGATGATTGGTGACATTTCTTTTGCGCGGAAGCAGTTCAGGAGCTTTGAAATGAGGGTCTAACCTGATCTAAACACATAAGCTCAATCTTCTCTTCGGCTATCACCGCCACGTCTTCCTCTTTCTCCTGCTCTCCCGGCTTGTCATTGGCCGAGGAGCTGGTGGTCTGTGACTCTGTGTCGAGGTTGATGATCTTCTCGTAGACGTGCTCCATCACTTTCCGCACCTGAAGCATGTCGCTAGCAGACAGACGGTCCCTGAAAACAGCAGACTGCGATGAATAACCACCAAAATATTGCGTCCAAGTATTGGTTTTACACTCCAAATTGCATTTGTGTCATAAAACGTGAAGGTCTAACTACGGCTCTTATTGGCAATAGCTTTCCATTTTGCCACTTTTAGAAACTCTGTATACTTTTTGAGTGTTTTGGCCCCAGATGATGAATGAGGTTGGAGGTAGAATGGGATCTTGTTGAATTTTGGCATGTTTTTCTGTAGCAGAAAAGAAAAGAAGTCAATATACAGTCACAAACATGTGATGGACACATAGCGGGATGATTTTGGGGTTTGAAAGACTCACATCTACGGTGATATCAATTACCCACTGAGGTACGGTTTCATTCAGTAACATGGACTCTGTCTCTCCTCCAGAGTCACGGCACAATAACCTGGAGTTAGACAGAAATGTGGCTTATACTGAAGACGGGATACAGAAAGGAAAGACAGATGAGTGTAATGTCTCCATCAATGCTGACCTAAATAATGTTCTTCCTCCAGCTTCACCAAAGATGACAGGAGTGTGTGGAGGAACCTGGAAGTAGCCGTTGCCCTTTTGAATTCGACTCTCCTGTTCACCGTTTACTACAGAAAAATTCACACCGAAAATGTTCAGGTCAGAAATCAACGGCATATTTCCAAGAATTTCATTAGCTCAGAAACCAGGCTTTGCTTAACCAAAAAAACCCCCAAAAAACACACACACACACACACACATTTTTTTTGCTTATAGGAAAAGGACAGCACACATTGCAAAGAACTGAGATAAATGTATAATAAGAAAATATCTGCTTACTAAAAATCTTATTTAAATATTAACAGTAGAATCATTAGAATAAAAGCAAATTCTACTGATGCATGAGAAGTAGATGGCTAACGATGCTATTATTCTTTAAAAAAAAAAAAAAATTACAAAGTAAAAGTAAAAAGCTCTGGAACCACTAAAAAAATAACTACACGCATTCATGTGTATTGGGCAATCCCAGAATGCACTGCAAAATAATTCTAAGGTTAACTGCAATAGCATACTAGAGTCAAAGAAAATCTGATTCGCTACTGAAAAGTATAATACTGCCAAAATAATTACAATAATAACCATTGATGTTATTAAAATATTACTTTCCAAAAAAAACAAAAGAACAAATCTACCGTGGTTGAGTTCACTTTCCTCCTCTTCCATTGGGTTTATATGAGTTCTGGGCCAAAACTCTAACAGCGCCTGGAGGAGCAGCCCACCCAGATTCACTGAAACATAATTCATAATTCACTGTCGAGCTATCATTGTCATGTCAGAGTATGAATGATAAACAAACATACACACACTTGTTGTAAAAATCCTGTTGTTTACCTGCATCATCATGTTTTCTAAAATGTTCTAAATGTTTACACATCAAGAAGAAAAAAGGAAAGAAAAAAGCTAAATCAAATTAAATGTATGTCTAGCTTGATTTAAAGTGGAAATGTGTCTAGTGGAACCAAATGTGAAAAAAGAAAAAATTAAATTATTTAAATAAGTTACTCAAGAAAAACAATAATGAGCATACATGTAGTCTAGCCGCTATTTTTGCTTTGCTTCAAGAAAGTCATTTTTGCATCATAAATATTACATTTATGCAAACTTAAACAACAAAATGCACTTAGAAGAAGTGATTACACTTTGGATCAGAGCCGTCTGGGCTTGTAAAACCAGCATCTTTAGCTGCCACCCACGCTGCAAAACAATCACTTTCATCCAGCGTGATGGTCAGCATCTAAAAAACACAGCAAGAACAGAATTAACATGTATTATCTTTCATCTTCACCATCGTTAATAATTGAAAAACAAGATGCTAATACTCACCCCTGTTTTGAGATCTACAGAAAACCAGTTCGGTACATAGACCATCTTGAACCTCTTTTTAATTTCTTCATCAAAGTCCACTTTTCCCAGGTCTTCCCCCTTACATGCCTACAAAACAAAGAGAGGGATTACATAACATTTGGCCTAAAGATGCCACAAAAACCTCTCATGATCTGTTCTTACCTTGAGGACATCCCAGAATGCCACACTGTTATTAGAGTCTTTAGTCAGTATGTGCCTCTTGTCATTGAGAATATGACACTGAACAATGCTGGTGCCTCCTGAAATTAAATTCAAACTCTCAGTCAAAGACTGTTTAGTACACTTTGATCAAATGAGGTTAGAAATCATTCATTTAACAGGTTCCAAAGCATCAAGTTACTTTTATATTTCGCTCACGGCTCACTCAGAAATATAACCAGTAATCTTACAGTTATCATCCCTGAGTTCAATCAGCAGGCAAAACTGATATGACACTCAGACAGATGCCTGCTTTAATACACAAGGGTGGTCTTTCACCTTTGATGACCTGCTCTGGCTGAGTACACAGTGGAGTTAGAGGGGCGCTGCAGTCGTTGTCGTATTCTCCAGACGCTCTGAAGTTATGCATGCCCTTCAGAGACTGAAATTAACACATACAGACAGATTTGAGCTAAAGGAACACGTCAAATTAGTTTTAAATGGATGCATTTTCATTTCAGTCGCAGATTTACACTACCATTCAAAAATCTGAGATTTTGGCTTTTTTTTAAAGTCTCTTATGTTCACCAAGGCTGCATTTATTTGATAAAAAAAATAGTTATAATGCAAAATTAATTAAAAATAACTTTTTGTTTGAAACATATTTTTCAGGTTTCCCACTTTTTCATGAACGCCAGCGCAATGAGGTTTTGGATGTGTAGGTTCCATGAATTTAGAAAATGCAGTCCATTAAAGTCAATGGAGATTGCTCACACTGGTAATATTCAAAAACAATTTCTCAAATATTGCTAAACACACACACATATATACACATATACATATATATATACACATACATATACATACATATACATATATATACATATACACATATATACATATACATACATACATATATATACATACATACACACACACAAACACACACATTTTAAAAAGTAAATCACTTCTGTGATGCAAAGTTGAATTTTCTGCATCATTACCTGATATTTTTTTTTATTTAAATGCATACTTGTTTAAAAAAAAAAATATATTTCTTTAAAAAAATCTACGTTTAAACAATAGTGTATTATTAGATATAAATAAATGTCTAATTATTTCATGGCTATTTTAAAGTTACAGTTCATTAAAAAATTGTTTTGATTGCTCACAATAAATCTAAAAACTTACATTGCATACAGCCAGAAACACAACACACAGACTGCAATATATAAAGATTTTTTATTTTTAACTTTTTTTAATACTTTTATAGTAAATACTTATTTAGTGCTTTTTAGAGCAGTCATTGTCCTCATTCAATAGAAAAAAAAAACATTGAATGTTTTGGCTGAACTATCACTTTAAGAATATAAATCTCTGAAATATAACTCACCCATTTGTTTACAAACGATTTAGTTGTTGACACCCAAATAGCTTGAGGAGGATCAGCTGATTTGTCCAATTCCATCTGCACAGAGTCAATATCAGATGTAACAGCATCCGTCTTAAAGTACTGAGCAATTACAACCGATGATGACTTCACTATTATTTTCAAAGTCAAGCAGCTAAAGCTCACCTTCAGGACGGGAGCTTTCTCCTCACATATGAGCACACGTAAGTCAGGGTTACGCAGATCTGTGCAGTAGATTTTTCGGTCACGTCCGCCGGAGTAGATGTGCGTGAAGGCCTCGTTCACCTGAAGCGCCCACACACCCTCATCGTGGACCCGGTATGTGGCGATGCACCGCTGCTGACCGAGAGACCACAAGCGTATCGTTCCGTCCGAGCTACCAGATAGACACTAGACGGAGAAACAACACAGGTTTAACATGTATCTGATGGAAAACCTAATCAAAGTCCAAGCATGCGAGACTCTGTTTTTGTCATATCTGATGCAAATCTGTTCAAAAGCAAAAAAAGCTAGTGTTTATGAATCTAATCCAAATTGCAATCATATTAAAATGAGATATTTTGGAATATAACACATAAAAAATGTGCAATTATTTCTGGAGCTGTGTTTAAGTCCTACCTGAGTGCCGTCTCTGTTTAACAATAAAGATTTGACATTGTCAGTGTGGCCTTTCAGCTTCATTAGTTTAGCACATGTCCGTGGATCCCAGACCCTCAAAACCTGACAAAAAAAGATACAAAACCTTTCTATTAACCAAAACCTTTTATTAAACCTGCATTTGAAATGATAGTTTTACTACCTTGAAACATGAAACAATAAAAACTTTCTTGAAAAGTGAAAAAACCCCTGAGACTAACCTTCTCCGTAGATCCTGAGATGATCACAGTTCCTGTCTGGTTCATGGCCAGACTGTAGATGGAGTCCTTGTTTCCACTCAGCGAGGATGCTGTCACAGAAACGGATGCAATAAGGATCGTAGTTAGTCAGAAATACTGAAATAGTGAAATAAAATGTGCTCATTTGCAGCATATTTTATTGAAATACAACAACTGCTCATTAGCTTTCAACTTGGTATACGGAAACTACTAAAACTACAGTACTTTAAAAATACTATATAGATATAAAAATGTAACTAATAAAAACCTAAAAAGAGTATAACTAAAAACAAATTGTGACTGGATACAGTAATGCATTCACTTTGGGAGATTTTTTCTTCTTCACGATCATCTGCTTGATTACATGCTTGAACCCTAACTCGATGACTCAGAAGGAAGATGATGTCACACAGAATGATTAAGAGAGTTTACTCACTGGTGACTGTGTTATTGGAGGCGGTGAGAGCTGTCAGTGTGTTCACATCCCATAGGAAGATCTGTCTGTCCAGTCCGGCCGATGCCACCAGCTCCTTGTCCTTTGCATATGCTAAAGCTTTGACGTAGTCCTGAACAGTGCATCGCAATCCACATAAATCATTT
Organism: Puntigrus tetrazona; assembly: GCF_018831695.1. Taxonomy (NCBI): domain Eukaryota; kingdom Metazoa; phylum Chordata; class Actinopteri; order Cypriniformes; family Cyprinidae; genus Puntigrus; species Puntigrus tetrazona. The sequence goes on along the minus strand of NC_056701.1, from coordinate 4,814,323 downwards.
CGCGTCTCATAATCACATTGCAAACAAAATGGCAAGAACTTTCTCTAAATTTCAAGCTTTAATCTGTTTTCCATGCAAATCCCTGGAGAAGTTAAATGGACCAAATTGTATGCCAATAATCAAATGTCTGGCAATGCCAGAATGCCGTTAGAATAACCCTTATGCATGAATACTTAAAGCTAAATTAAGACAACAGAACAACAAACAGAATGACAACTAAGTAAGAAATGTACCTTGTGTGTCCGTAGCGTGGACATGCAGAAGCCTTTGTGTGCATTCCAGACTTTCACGGTGGTGTCCGAGGAGGCAGATATCACTACAACACAGAACATTCCACTCAAACTGGCTTAAGAGCAGGATACATTTAATGAGATTTGAGCACGAAGCTTCTGTAAAATGAACATGAGGCGCTTAGACGTACGTGTTTTTCCATTACAACAGAGGATGATGTCATTCACCCAGTCCGTGTGATGCTCCATTGAAGCAATGTAAGGATCCTGCTTCAATACAAAACAGCTCTTATTTGGACTTACCAGACACTTTTGGCCACAGAGAGAATGAACTGGCATAAAATGGCATTAATATTCATAATTCATGCAAAACTCAGGCTGTACTTTGTGTTGATTGACACTCCATATCCTGATGATGGAATCTCGGCCGGCTGTGAAGAGTCTGTTGAGAGCAGGATCCAGCTGAAGAGCGTTCACACCGTTACGATTAAACTTCTCCACCTCGTCTCTAATCACGTAGGAAACCTGTAAACACGTCATTAGTAATAACTCCAGTTTATTAAAAACATTAAAGATTGCCTACATTCTACCAAAATAATTATTATCTAATTGAAAAATATATAATTAAACTTTAATATCACATTAGCCAGTGTCTTGTGAATCTAACATTAAGTGTATAACAATTGATTCTGATGCTGTACAACTACTACATTTGTGTACACAGACATTTTTTAATCTGATGAATCTAATCAACGCGCAGACAATTGTACTGAAAGAACTAATTTAATTGCATAAATATAAACCTTTACCGTGGCCCAAAAAAGCATGTGGAAACGCTTAAAACTGACTGAACGCCGCTGCGTTACATATCATCACTGTATTGTGGTCACACCATAGTACTTCTTGCAAGGGTGAAAATGTTTCGTTTTGTAAATATCACGGACGCTATATTTGGCGACACTTTCCTAAAACAGATAGACGTATTATTGTTATTTCACGAATACATGGCTTTAAGGTTACGGAACATTATCTGTAAATTATTACCTGGACTTTTCTCCGTCCAGCAGCGTTCTGTCTGTGATGGGTCGCCATCTTACATGTTGACAATCAGTGAATGCGTCACTTCCGGACGAAAGCGGAATCCGTCGAAGTGTTGTGTCACCAGAGGTCACCGTAGAGTACGTTTTTCAACCTTGTAGATTTAACTGATTGTTCACTTGGTAGCTGGTCTTTTGCAGAGTGGATACTGACTTTTAAATGTGAAACATTTCAGTGGGATTTGCACATGGCATAACATAAGTTTGAATATAGCCTATTAACAATGTTTCAGTATATTTATAATCAGTTTTTAATGTAGTGGTTGCTTTTTTAAACCCCGGTGATGCTTAAATGGTTAAATTAACAACTCTGGAAATAACTATATGCACAATATTGTCTAATCATGTAAACAAATCAACCCTCCTTCTGCCATAAGCTAAGAAGAATAGAAATAAATCAACCCTCCAGTTCTTCTATCCTAAATAACATAAATATAATATAATATAAATAACTAAATATCCTAAATAATGTTTTTATGAATGTATATTCCTATGTATGAATGTAGACGACTGCTTTAAGCAAAATCTAATTTCAATTCATTCACTGAGCTTTATTCATAATTAACATCATCACACAATTCATTAAAACATGTAGGCCACAGTAGAACATGTCTGTAATAACCACAAGTACAATTGGAAATATTTTACTAGTTACCATGAGAGCTTTGTAAAGTAGTTAAGAGTTTCATGATGCATTTTCATCTCTGATATGTGAAATAATGTGGTTGGCCTTTTTTTCATGGTGTTTGTATACCTGTTGAATTTTTATTCAGAGTGGATATAAGATAGCAAAACAGTCTAGCAAATTGAGTCCAGTGTAAAATACAACACAATGCAATGTATGAGTCAATATTATAACTTTTTCTTTTATGTCCAAATCATTAGGATGTTAAGCAAAGATCATGATACATTAAAATACTTGGAATTTTTGGTTAGTAATACGCATTGCTAAGAACTTCATTTGAACCCACAGATTCCAGATTTTCAAATATAGTCCTCTCCTAACAAACCATGCATCAACATATGGCTTATTTATTGAGCTTTCAGATGCTGTATAAATCCCAAATAGTAAATATAATGCAGATTGTACGTCACATAACAATTTGTCTATTTGAGTCAGACCCAGAGAATTACATGGCATCATCACATCTAACAATTGCTTAGAAGAATTCAAAATATCTCATAAGTCACAGAAAATTTAAGCAAGAAAAATAAAACAAACAACCCCTTTCAATTTATTTTTAGAAACCGAGGATACATTTAGTAAATTGTTAAACACTTCCCACTAGCTTTAACAGTCACAATTATCTCTCTACAATTTGACTGATCAATGTACCTACAGTGCATCTAAATGAAAAGCCCAGCACTGTTTAAAATAAACATAACAATATTTGTATGCATGTTGAAATGAAAAAAAGAAGAAAAAAAACAAGGATATCAGGATGTACAAACATCATCTGGATTGACATGTTGCATTTGTTCACTTTCCCATTACAAGTACTTGTCCAAACTATCCAGGGCATCCTTTTTTGTGTATTTTTTCCATTCACCTGGAATCTCTCCATTTCCCTCGAATGTCTTACTGTAGTACGTCTCTAGATCTTTCTGGAATCTGCACACAAACCACTTCCAGTACGGCAGCTCAGAGTGATCAGGAGTGATGCTCCAGTTAGCATATTCAGGACCTCCTCTTCTGTATTCTTTCCAGGGGACTTTATCATCTGAGGAATTTGGGTAAAAGGATCCACCACCCGCTACTGATGTTGTGCAAATGTTAATAGACAGGTTTGTTGTTCCTCTATAAAACCAACCATTCAGTCCAATATTGCGGTGGAAAGGAACGCAGTGATCTCCAGGATGGTCTTCCATTGTGTTGGTGCAGATGGCTTTACAGAAAGGACACTGAACCCAACAGCACTGACAGAAGTGCTCAATTAAAATCTCATCCGGTTTTTTCCTGCTCTGTTCCAATTTTATGTTATTACATTCTTTTAAATCTTTCTGAAGGTTTGTCATCGTCTTCTCTAGACTGTCACATAAAACATTTTGAAGAAAATCCAAATCTTTAATTTCACTGAGATCCACACATGAGTTTCCTGTGAGTTGTAACTCATCTCTCAGGCTTTCGGTAAAGCATCTGAACCACAAGCTGCCATCTCCATTCTGACTCTTGACCTCCACTGTAGCTGCTGTCACTGCATTACGTACAATCTGTTCCTTTTGTTTTAGATTTCCTTTGAAAATGTTTAAGATCTTTTCATTTTGTTTGGTGAAATAACTGTCCACTTCACTCTTTATGAATTGTTCGAAGTGTCTTCTTGGATTATAAATGTATTGAATGTATTGCCCAAAGTCCTCCTTTTCTGCGAGGGATCTCAGAATGTGTTTCTCCAGATTTGGTCTGTTCTCACATAATGCCTGTATGTCATTCCTCATCTGTGCTGCCAAACCAATAGCAGTTTCATTGTAAACTGCTTGTAGAATAGACGGTTCAAGTTTGCTGCAGATGAATTCACTCAGTACTGTTGTCGTTGTTGCTCCTTTGTAGTAGTTCTTGAAGATGTTCCAATATTGAGTTTTCTGCTTTTCAAGATAAAGTCTTGCGTCATTTGCTTCTCTGAATTCTTTGTAGTGTGCAGTGAAAGTTTGTCTTGCAATCTCACACACATGGAGACTGATATCTATGGTAAACTCCTTTTTAAGTGTGTATTTTTTGCTCAAGGATTTATGTTGTTCTACTGTCTTTTTAACACTGTCTGTTATTTCCTGAATGTAACTCTCGTTGTAACCTCGTGTTCTAACTTGTGATTTTTTAATTATCATTTTAGTCTCCTCAATAATTTTATGAGTCAGATCCCTTATTGAAGAATAAAGTTCAGCATTAAGGTCCATGTTCTCTGGTGGCTTTTGAGGCCTTCTAAAAAAGTTTAAGCTTGATATAAATGTTTGGCCAATCCGCCTGACTATTTCACTCTTGTTTTTCTTATAGCTCTCTGTAGATTCTGCTGAAGATGATGTTTCATCAGAATGATTCAGATGCTTCTTTAGCATCAAGTAGTCACCATAATCACTTCGGCTGTCTATCACTTCATAGTCTTTTTGTTTTAACTGCTGATCTATAAAACCCAGTTCATGTTTTTCATGTAATATCCGTGTCACATCCTCCCAAAAGTTAATGTCTTTCAGTGGAGAAGTGTCTTTGGTCATTTCTGAGACCCATTTACTCCACATTGTGTCAAACTCCTCCTTAAGCATATGTTCATCTATTCCAGTATTTCTCAGGCTCAAAGCTAGTTCCTTGCTCCGAGTGAAAAGCTTGTTTTCATAATCTGTCCTTTTTTGATCCAGCTGCTCCCTGGCTTTTTTCTGTTCAGCTGCTTCATCTAACTTTCGCTTTGTTCCCTTCACAAGGTCATCATGAAGATCTTTAATTCTGGTTTCAAATCTTGCTCGCCACTGACACAGAATATCTTTGTCTTTGTCCTCCTCAAAGTAAGACCTCATCGATTTTTCTACCTCCTCTTTTGTATTCCTCATTTCAGCCAACAAGTCACTGTCCTGAACCTTATTGTTCCCATTTTCAATTCTGTTGAAGAATTTGTTTTCAGTGGTCCTCATGGCACTTCTGAGGCTCCACGTCCAGTCACTGTACTTAGTTTCCAGTTTTCTATATACTGTAATCTCAAGTGTGTTTTTGAAGCTGAACACAAAGTTTTCATTTAGCAGTGCGTTCCACAGATCATTAACACGCATTTTAAACTGAGATATTGTAACGCCACTAGATTTGCTAGCTTTTGAGAGAATGGTCTGCTTCAGATCCTGAATATTTCTGCTGTAGTCTGGGTTTGGTGGTGCCATTGGTGGACTGCCTTCCCAGAGCTGTGCAAAATACTTCACATCCTTCTGAACGTCAAATGCAATGACTTCACTGAAAAACTCTGTTTCACAGTCTTCCTCTTTAGCAGCGAGTTTTGTCATCTCATCCAGTTTCTCTTGCAGTCTTCTTCTTCCCTCCATGTTTTTCTCCCCAGCTGAAACATCAGAAACATTTTGATGCACAAACATGCAGCTTGGAGTCAGTCTGATCTTCTTCATCCTCATGAAGGCCTGAACGACAATCTGAAGAATGTCCTGCATCTCAGCTGTGTTTTCTCCAAAGATGTTGATCAATGTCATATTTCCGAGACCAACAACAAATGTGGCCATCTCATTGTCATGATTTCTTGTTGACCTTCCGGCCAGTTCTAGGGCACGAAGTCCCTCAGTATCAACAACCAGAATGTAATCAAACTCCAGCTGTGTTTTCATCTCCTCTGACACTCTGACCAGCTGCATGAAAGCTCCTCTGGTGCACCTGCCAGCGCTGACGGCAAACTGCAGTCCAAACATGGCATTCAACATGGTGGATTTCCCAGAGCTCTGAATCCCTAAAACTGACAACACATAGACTCTCTTGTCTCCTAGTTTCTGGATGAGTGCATCAAGAACTGCAGTAACCCAGAGCAGAGGAACATGAGCAGCATCTCCATCCATCAGCTCCAGTGGAAATCCAGAGATCATCATCTCTGCTGCAAGACTTGGAAGAGAGGAGAAGTTAAACTGGAGGTGTTTTTTGTTTTTCTTCACAGATGAACATGATTCATATATCTGACTGATCTCTCTCAGTATGTGCTCCAAGCCAAAGGTAGCAGATTGTAATTTCTCAGATACTCTCTCCAGTTCGACTTGGGCTGCACTCATTTGCTTTGATTCATCATGTTTCTTTTTAAGATTTAGGACTGTTGACCATTTTTCATCATACTCATGAAGAAGGGCTGAAAGACTTTCAGTAGTGTAATTGTCCAGCAGGATGCCCAGCCATTTCAGAAAATATGGCACCTCATTTCCTACTGGTGAATTCAGTTTTTGGATGAAGATATTGATAAACTGACTTAGGTTAGATCGTTGCTGCTGTTCACGAATTTGCTGCATTTCAGATTTTTTATAACTTTTGTTCTTTTCAATGTTGCTATCTTTATGTAGTTCTCCTAATGTTGGCCGATGTAGTTCTTTATTCTTCTGGCACCACTGATGCCACAGGGTTCCCTGACATGGCAGGAATGATTCTTTGATTTCAGTCAGATCTTTATCCTTCAGTAAATTTATCATCTGCAGTGCTGCCTCTTTTCCCTTCTTGCAGTCATGATCCTCTACCTCATCCACTCTGATATTGTTGTGTTTGGACACATCTTCAAGCTTAAAGAAGGAACTCGATTCAGTGGACAAAAGCCCATTATTTATAGCTCTTCGGATTTCTTCAAATACAACTGACTGATTTCTGTCTTTTAAGCCAATTTTGTATTTCCCTTCCCGCATTTCTGTGAGAGCTGAATCACTGTCAGTAAGAAGGCAGATAAATGTCTTTGCGTCCTTGTAGAAATTTTGGATCTTGGTCATGCTTTTGTCTTTCTTGTCAAGTTGTGGTAAAATAACAATATTTACAGTAGCCATTTGAGTCAGGATATCCAGCTGTGTTTCATGGGCTCCTGCATCACCATGGAGGTTACAGAATGCAACACAATGATCAAATTTATCTGTTTTCTCTCCGGACGGACAGTACCAGGTGATCTCCACCACTCCTTCCATTAGTACTCTGGTTCTGCTGCTGCCCAGGCAGTTCCTGTGGAAGAACGTATTGTGTTTCTCATTGATCAGGCTGTTCATCAGCTGAGACTTGGATGAGGATGCAGGACCAAACTTGAAGAAAGCCACCATTGGAGTTTCTGCCTTGCAAACTGGCTGTAATTTGCTGGAGATTTTACCTGTCTCATCTATTGTCTTCCAGCTCTTGTTGATTTGTCTAAATGTCCAGAGTGGGAACTCAATTTGTTGTGTGAATGGATTGGGTACAAGCAGAGGTAGAGCATACTGACACTGTGAGAGTTTAGTCACCATGAGCTGCTTTAGAAAACTATCAGAACAATAAAACACAGCCATCTGAACATCCATTAAATGAACCGCATCTGTTTCATCAGAGTGTTTAGCAGTCACCATTATCTTCAGATGGTTCTTTTTTTCTTTGTGGGTGATGTTCTTTAGTCTCTATAATCTGAAGACATCTTGCTCTGTAGTCCATCATCATCAATTTCTGCAGAAAAACTGAAGCCAGCTCCTCTTCTGCACAAGACTCTTGGGACTGTGATTGTGCAGCTGGCTTAAGAAAATCTACAGTGCTCAGTTTTCCTTCAAGATGAAGTCTGTCAATGAGTTGCTTTGCATCAAGCTGAAAAATTCAATTGTGCAGTGATGAATGTTCATTTGTATCTTTTATGACATTAAAACATACAACAAAAATTAATATGCTCCCTGATCTCATTTGGTCTACATATTTGTAAATTTAAACAGCTTCTAAACCAAAACATTATTATTTATAAACAATAAAATGCATTATATCATAAATATATTTGAGAAATATATTTTTCTAATTTTTAATTTCTTTATATACTACATTTAACAGAACAAGGCAGAATAGTTTCTATACTATAATAAATACTTAGCACTGTGCAAATTAGCACTGCATCATTCATATACTTTATTTCAGTCATTCTCAAGTCCAGCCCTCAAGGCCCACCACTCTGCACATTATTTAACGCACCTGAGTCAGATCATCAGATCGCTTGGAGAGAGATCCATGAACTGAACTGAATTTGTCAGATAAGAAAGACATACAAAATGTGCAGAGCGGTGGGCCCCGAGGACCAGACTTGAGAATCACTGCTTTATTTATTAGCAATGACTTGAAAAACACACATGAACCATACATTGTCAGAATCGTATGTTTTAATGTCTTCACGTTTCATCCACCCAAACATTTCTGCTTTTTATTTAGCTTAGCTACAGAGTGTTCTGGAGGCTTAATTATTATTTTTATGAGTTCGTCTTGGACTTTTTGCTCAAGAGCACCCTCCTTATTCAAGTATGAATGAAACAGAGACCTCATGAGAGTGTTGAGTCCTATATGACATATCACCTCATATCACCTCAGTCCTGATACAGATAAAACATCAGTTCAAGCAGAGACAGTCCTGTCTCTATGAATTTACATCTAAATTTATTCACACCGGCCTTTAAACACCTTTGCAATACTACTGACCAATGTACTGATTAGGCTATCAGTATTTGTACAGCGATACCTGCCTACAGGTGTTAACCTTCCCATTTCCTAGATCTCCATAAACTAGGAAAGGGTTGTAACATAATCTGATTGATTATAAATACAATAGAATCAACTGACTAATTACACATGAATACACATTCAATATAATTATATATTGATATAATTATATAATTATTCATAATTCAATTCTTTTCTGTACCTCTTTGTTAATAGCCGTCACAAATTTCTTTTAGATGCTATGCAAATTTTTGAAGTCTATGCAAACATAACCACATTAACAAAAAAAAAAAAAAACATGAGTACTTTTGAGATCTTGGTGGAATAGTCTTAGTTAAAATATGAATTACACTATGAAAAAATAGGTCTGTTAATTATATATGTAAGCTCTTACCTTTTCTTTATCTGCTTCATTAATTTGGACCAGGCTTCCCAAAGTCTGTGCATTGGTGTCACCGATGCTTAGTGTTTCTGTGCCTTGATTTTATGAAATCAGAGGAAAAAATATCAGCAGTTATTTTAAGAGAATTAACATTAGAAGTATGCTCAAATTTTATATTTGAGTACAAATGGATCTTGTGTGCATATTCTTTTGACGTAGGCTAATTCAGCGTGACTAACATTTATAAATGCACAAAAATGCTCTAATGAAACTATGGACAATACTGTACATTCAGTTATATCTTGCAAATTGACAAATGTGATAAATATCATTAGGATACATAAAAATCAAAATGACAATTAATGATCTTTAAGTATTTTGGAGAACAAAGATTTATTTGCTGATTAAAATGTATTAAATTAAAACAATTAAAACTAATGACTTTTCCCCACGTTTTATTACTAGACTCACATATTATGAGATCTTAAATTAGGAATAAGATATTATTTTTCAGAATCAGCATCTGACTCTGATCTGAACTGAAGCTATTATTACTTTCATTAATGTCTGTTTTGAAATGAAGTTTTGTGTATTTAAGATTTAAGGTGAAATTTAATTCATCGACAGACAATTTGCTGAAAAACAAATCGAGTGTTCTGTAATGCATGATATCAATAGCTTCATAGGTTTTTGTGCACAAATATTAATAAGATCATGTTAAATTAAAAGAATACACAGAGGCAAAATTCTACGAACAACTTTTATAATATTTATAATATTTTAATCTATTGCTGTATTATTAAGTTAAAGTATAAGTTTAAATGGAGTTGTGGTAAATGTAAGTCAAAAATGAACATACAAGCTGTGATACCACTTTGATATTCGCTGTCTTGCTGGTCTCTTAAAGTTGTGTACATCATCTGTCTGGTGTAGCACCGCTGATTATTTTCTATGAACAGATGCTTGATTCTGTCCATCAATTCTCTCATCTCTGATTGGTTGTTCATGATCTTGCTGCAGGTGTGATATCTTCCGTCACATTTTTTCAGCAGCTGCTCCAGAACAGAGTTGTTCTTCAGGTCATCTATTATCGTATCACATTCTTCCTCTTTATCATAAGTGAAGACAATAATGGCAAATGAAAGAACCTGATCAGAGAATATTCTCTGTAGCCATTCAATACCCATCTTATCAGCATCTGTTAACTGGCCCAATCGCACGACAAAGATGAAGGCGTGGATTTCATTTTCATTCACTATTTGTCCAAAAGCATGATCGAGAGGTTTGAAATCAGTCTCATGTGAGTCAATCATGTTGATCACTGACACACGATGTTCTGAAATCCTCCTCTCTTGAGCGATCATTGGAAATTCTGCGAGTTGTTTCTCTCCGAGTAGAATGTTATCGCATCCAAACTGGAGAGCATCAGAGCTTCCAAACACTGCAACGGTCCAATCGGGATCACCGTGATCTAAAATAAACAACGCAGAGCTGTTCATATAAGAACAAACCACAATACTGATACACAATACTTCTTACTGATATATAGTTCTGTCATGGCAACTCTCAGAGTATTTAGAATGGCAGTGTGCATGGCAATGTTAATGAATGTGAATGAGAAAGCAGGTACCAAGACTTGCTACAGCCAATGCATTTACAACTGTGAGCATATAGGAAATATTGCTGTTGCAAATATATGAAGCATATGTTGCTTTGTGAAATTATCCCATAGCAGATCTATGTGGGGCTGGGGAAGGTGGAGGGTTTCTGACACAGCAACAGCAAGTACTGGCTGAGTATTTGAAGGATGAGAAGCAAGCTAATTGGTTGCTGATGCAACTAGAACCAATTGGCATTGGCGTGAATATTGATTATATCAGATTGAGTTAGAATCTGTTGACCTGTGCAATATAGACAGAACTTTGTACTAGCTGAAATTCTCACCCTTTTTCTTATGAGATGAATCGTTAAAGCCTGGACACATATGTGCAACAGTTTTTGCGTTAGCATCAGGTTTGAGGTTGCTCCCTTCTTCTACTGGTTTCACATGATCCTGGAGAGATAACAAGCAAAAATCTGTTTCATACTGCCATTGTGCAAGTGTACAAATGTGCATGCATGGATCTCTATCTCTAAGTATTAGGACATCTGAATGTTTATTGTTGACACGCTTATGTTTATTGTTCTGCATCTCCGTTACTATGACAGTTGTAGGGGAAATAACCAAAACTTTGAATTAAAAGGACAATTTCTAGAACATACATTGGATCATATAGCACATGTTAAAATAAAGGTTCTTCATGGGCATTGACATCCACAGAAAAGGTGCATTAGATTAATTAAATTTTTTTATCTTGATAAAAATAATTCTTCTGTGGTATCACTGCATCTTCACGCTAAGGTCCTGTCCACACGAATGATATTTTCAAAAACACTGCTTTTTCTACAGGTTTCTACAAAGGTGCAATCAACAGTGGCATTTGCTAGACGTCATATGTCATCGACTGGGAAACGTTTTGAATTTTACGGTTAATAAAAACTTTGGTATTCCATTTGGGACAATACTAAATACGACTGAGTGCATAAGTGCATAGTTTATAAGCGCATAGTACATATAGTGTGTCATTTGGGACACAGCTCAGGTCTTAGAAAATTAAGTGAGGTTCTTTGATGAACATAAAGTGGATCTTCTACATAATCACTCCAAAAACTTCCTTTTAAATGCTTCATTTACCTCGTATTCTCCATGTGCTTTAATTGAGGTTCCAGGATTGTTTAGACCATGGTCTTGAACATGTGATGTGGAAGGAGCTGAAGTTGGTTGCATCTGAAATTCAGTTTTGGTGGTTAAATCTGTCCCAGATGGCTCAGAATCGTCTTTGTATAGGTTTTCTTCATATTTTTCAGAATTTATCAGTGGAGGATTGTCCTTCGTGTTATCTCGGTTTTGATGTGCCTCTGGAGGAGGAGCCAAGACATCATCTGCTTCTCGATCTTTTTCATGAGATTTATCCATAATGTCATCTGTATATTGATGCTTAACTAGAGCATTGACATCATTTGGATTTCTGTATAGCACTGGAGAAATATCCATGACATCATCCGAATCTCTGTATGATTCTGTAGAGGTGTCCATGACATCATCATCTACCCCTTGATCCATAATTATATGACTGGAAATAAAAATAAGCATTACCGATGATTGGTGGATCTGATAAATCCCAGACAATCAGATCAAAAAGCATCTGACCATGATTTTTACAGAGGGGAGGCACCAAACCCCACTCGCCCCAATACAAACAAATATGTTGTATGATGCTGCTAAACAACAAACTATTCTGAAGACTTTAAAATATCTTATGTACAAAACTTTCAGTTCTATGGCATAATTTAAACACATACAGACATCAAGAATCAGCTTGTGAGTCTAAAATATGTTGTCAAAACCTTAATGCTGCAATGCATGCTGGGTATCAGCACACCACAAACCCTATCTCAAACTCTTAGCATGCATTGCGACATGAATAAACTATGCAACTGTCCTTTTACTTTCTCTTAATCTTTCTATGGGCTTTTATTTTTGCTTTTGTTTTTGTGTTAGTAGCGAGTTTTGGAAAGGTTCAGAGTTCTGTTTATTTAGTTTGTTGACTGTCACCATTGTAGAGATTCATACGCTGATTCTTTATGTGCGTGTTTCAAAGCACTTTAGCAATACTTTTCTGTTAAATATTGAGTGATGGTTATATCAATAGTGCATAACAGCCTGCTCATTCTTTTAGTGTGTTATTACAACAACACTTTAGTAAGATAAGAAGTAAGATAAAAATATTTACAGCAGCGAAAAAAAAACTAATATTAAGAACTCAAGGTTCAAGAGTCCAACTAAAGCTAACACTGATCTCCATCATGGTAAAAAAAAACAGCATGAAATGTAATTTAACAGCAATAAACTGTACTTTTGAAAAAAGAGGGCAAATTTGATCATTTCCCACCTCTTTCCACAAATATGTGGCTGACGCACAACCAAATTCACATTTTGATAAATTCAAATTTGCATCTTTGTAGTGGTTTTAAAACATCATCCATGGTTTTAAGATGAATTTCCCACGTATCATTATAACATACCGAATCGTCCAAATAAGCCTCGCGGTTGGACACATTAAATAGCACTATGGACATTAATTGTTGAAAAGTAGCTCCAACATTTCGAAGTCCAAAAGCCATAACACCATACTGCAGAAATGCATCAGACTGCTTTTCAGCATTAATTTAACATTAAATTACTGTTATTCAACAGCACATTTTTTTTAGCAAATAGCAGTTGAAAATTAATGGCTCCAACTCCACCTCCTAAAATTTCATAGCTCCGATCACCATGCAGGCAAATAGACTGTTTATTGATCAACTTTGCACAAAAGTGTGGTTGATGAAGGTTATTTGATAAAGTAAAAATACATTTTACGTAACATAAGCAAAAAACAAAAGGATGTATCACATGGATGCGTATGATTCAACGTAAATCATCTAATAAAAGAACAACCCGTGCATCATGCCATTAAATACGAATATGAAAATAATTTTGATCAATAATAATAAATGAAGATCACCTGATCATCAGCGTCTGGAATGCATCCAAGCTTGAAAGTCTTCAAAAGGATTCAAAATACTGAAACAACCTAAGACAAGAGACCAGAGAATCTTACTTCAGCTTCTTCCTCTCGGTTATAAAGTTCATATCGTCAGTCAGTGCCAGATTTACCAGAGGGCTTTATTTTCAGATAAGTCACATGACTTCGGGTAAAACGAAACTCAATACTGCACGCGTGGAAAACTCGCGATCTCCAGTTATCTTCTGCCGTCGCTAAGCAACCATGTTACGCGCTTTCCGTGAAGACGCGGAACTTTCAGCAAAAGAAACTGATTTCCGGCTCTAAAAATCGCCTGCAGTAGCTCTGGTACTACACTCACTTTAAAATGGCTATCTCTGTACATGTCGTTGTGGGAAAGGATGTAGCTGATTGAACGCGCCAGGAAGGAACGAGCGCGTCGCACCATTGTGTGCGCGCAAAAGACGCCCCTTAGACAAAGAAAAAACTGTAGATGATTTGCAGCCATTGTACTTGAAAGTGAAACCCGAAATTTAAAAACATACTCCTCAGCTCAAATGTATAACAGTAAATGTATATGGCCTGTATGGCACAAGATGAGATGACTGATTTACCATTTTAGCTATATGGGACATAAGGACCAAATCCTACATTTCTGCTTATTTCACAGACTCTTTATTACTATTAATAAGTGCACCCAAGCAACTGCCTTGGAGGTTAACTGGAATTTTAATAAATCGCTTTATTATAGTGCACAAAAGAGAACATGAATCCTTTGGTTGGTTACAGCTGCAAATCTGATTTATTTTATAGCTAAGATAAAGCAAATCCATTAGCATAATTTAACCTGGCCTTAACAAAGTCATTTTGATTTCTCACTGCAGTCCAGGATTCGGATTAAGTTTTCTGTGATGTCACTTCCTCTGGAGAGCGTCTGAGTTAATCATGCGTGTGAAGTTCACTGCTGGACCAGTTTGAGTTCAGTCAGGACAGGAGGCTCCACAGTATCTGAAACGCATATTTACTCCAAGAATGTCTGTAAATCACTATAAATAATTGTACAGGTTAAACAGAAGCTCCTGGGGTTGGTGCCCCAATAGTCAAACCATATCTTGTGATGTCTCTCTCTGTCTCTCTTTCTCTATGTGCCTTATTCTATTTGCTTGGAGCCATTTGTAAACTCAATCAATCAATCGCAAAATCCAGAGCCAGAACCACTTGCTTAAGGCTCTCAAAACGCTAAACATGCCCCTGCTTGACTCATACTTAGAAAAAGTCTGTACTTGTGCTCCTAGAATCCATGTTTTATATGGTAATATATATATATATATATATATATATATATATATATATATATATATATATATATATATAGCACTAGTACACATCTTCTGTACTGAATTTCCAAAAAAACCCTGTAAAAAATTATTTACTATATTTACTAAATATTACGTGCAATACCATTACTTAACAGCACGTTAGAAGGAATTATATTTAAATCAAATGAAATATACTATTAAAAATACAATACACAATAGTACTTTGAAAATAAGTATGAAAAAAGTAAACAAGCAAAAAAAAAAAAAGGCGCACACATGTCAAAAAAGTCAGCATGGGAATCTCAACAACGGTGACAAACAGCATATTCAGATAAACAGATCAGCTCTGAACATCACAAGCTACTAAAAATCACAAAAAAAAAGACAATTCAGCTCATAATTTTTTTAATGCCGCAAAGCTCATGGGAGTCAAGGATGAGTTTTGATTGGTGGCACCCAGAATGCACTGCAATTGTTGAGGTTCTCATGCCAATCCTTGAATCCTTTTATGAATTTTTTTGTATGCATATTTTGATCAAAGGGGCTGTTAAAAATCTTATGCTGAAAACTTATACTGTACTGTCACAGGAAGGCTGTAAATGATAAGATACACCCAATCCAGTGATTCAAGTCTAATTACATTAAACATCTTTTGTCCTTTTGTAATCTTTTCTTTTGGCTGGTCTAGCGTTCAGATCGTTCAGATCCAAGAGTCAAAGGTCAAGAGCCCCCTGTAATGCTAATAAATTTATTGTACTCAAAGTTTACTACTGTTTTACTTAAAGTATACTTAAAAGTAAACTTTTATATACTAAAGTGGGCCAATTTAGTCCATGTTTAGTTTTACTTAAGTACAAGTAATAAAATAAACTTCAAGTATACTACTTTTTGGTAAGAGTTAGTTTGAACCAAAGAAAAAACATTCCAGCATCAAACAATAAACCAGACAGACTGGATACAAGCACTGTTAAAAGTATATAGTAATGCAAGTAAAATAAAGATTTAGCACAGATGGGATTCGTTTCTTCACACCAATGGCTTTATTTTCATCTGGTTAAAGTGACCTTACTAGCCCCTGATGGTAGATGTTTAACTACAAATAAAAACATTTTTCAGTTCAAAGAGACTGGTGAGTAAAGATTGCATGATTTTTTCAGGTATAATATAGAGCTAATAAGAGAACAAAGTTTATTAAATTGTTATAAAATATACCATGCACTTATACATATGGCCAAGAAAGGTAAATCCAAACAGCATAAAAAGTACATTACAAAAGCATTCTGCAGTAGCTGATTAAAGAGCGCCTGTATATTTCAACAGGAGTCATGAAGACAGCTAGTTAAATTAGGACATGGTTAACCCTGACCTTCAGCGGTCACGAGCAGAGGAAGGTGTATGGTGCCGTCCTACTGTACAGTAGGTAACAGTGGTCCATGTATCTCCTGTCATCTTCTGGGTCTGAAGAGAAATAAAACAAACCATCACAGAATCTCATGTACAACTCAGTATTGGGTTTGACATGGCGCTTATAAATCTGATGGAATAGAGATGGACGGTCATTTAAATCTCACCTCAACATCATCATAGTCTGTATCATCGGCACCTGAGA
This sequence comes from Puntigrus tetrazona, assembly GCF_018831695.1. Lineage (NCBI taxonomy): Eukaryota > Metazoa > Chordata > Actinopteri > Cypriniformes > Cyprinidae > Puntigrus > Puntigrus tetrazona. The sequence goes on along the minus strand of NC_056701.1, from coordinate 4,797,926 downwards.
GGTCAGAATGTAAGTTTATTGCACAGATTACAGGTTGTGTGGAAACATGCTTGTTTGCATTTGAATCCTAAAAGTGATTTTCTCTCATGGAACACAGACTGACAGCCTATACATTTAATAATGACCAATCTAGACTGCTCTTAAAATGAAAATGTATGACAGAATTATGAGAAATTTCATCTGTAGTATTTATAGATTCAGATGGAACCTACTGGTCCAACTGTATAAAACAAAAGGGTATGAAACTTAAAATAGTAGTTATTGCCAACAGCAGCAACAATTTAGTTCAGTTAGAACACAAGCAAAAATCTAAAAACAAGATCACTTTGTGCATTTAAATTTTAGTGATATTCTGTTACAAACAAATCTACGCAAGAAAAAACTAGATACAATTAAATATATTGGTTTAAAATCCTACCAACCACTCAAATATTAACTTGTACAGGAATCATTTAGTACAAAACATTCTTAGTTTCTCAACTTTTAGTACTACATAATCTGTTTGAGATTTAAACATGAGAGAATTTATTTCAGTAAATTTGAGATCAATCAATCAATCATTTTTATTTATATAGCGCTTTTAACAACACAGGTTGTATCAAAGCACTGAACAGTATGAAGCAGAAGATTATAACGATAGGGATGTATAATGACGAGATCGAACAAACCTCTTTTATTCTTGCAGCAAAGAATCAAACCGGCAAACACTCCTATCACTCCCACAACAACACACACGATAAGAAGCACAAACATGTAAGATGGACCAGAGGAGTGTAGAAATGGTCTTTCTTTTTCTGGAAAGTTATAAGAAGAATGTAAAAATTAGTCAGCTAGTAATGTGTAAACCACGAACAATGAACGAACAATAAAGACTATTTATTTATATTTGAAACAGACATTTACCTTCACAGATCTGTGTGATGCTCATTCTGACTTCTTTCCAGCTGACAGGGTTGCTATGGTTACAGATGATTGATTCCTCACTGCAGTCCAGGATGAGAGTGTTGATCTGTGATGTCACTTCCTCTGGAGAGCATCTGTTGTTCTGATAGGTGGAGTTAATCATGAACTCTTGAGCGCTGCATGTGAAGTTCACAGTACAGGAGTCACTGCTGGACACTTTTGAGTTCAGGACGGGAGCCTCCACAGCATCTGAAACACATTTACAATCACAATCACAGTTTTCAGTTACAGTGTTTTGTTAAATAAAGACAACAGTAATGATGCTGTAAACTGTACAGTAAAATCTAAACAATGCAAACATAATTTCTGATTTGTTTTTAACAGTATTATTTATCTGTATTATCTATGCAAAATATGCAAAATATGCAAAATCGTCATAAGGAGGACTGCAGCTGTTGTTTTTGCTTTAATTTAAGTTACATAAAAAACAGATTACCTAAAAAAAGGTGCAACAAGCAAAAGCAAAAACAGAAAATGTAACAAATTTCTCATGTTTTTTTTACAAATTCGTTCAGATTAAGAAATAAATAAAGAAATCACACTCACCTATAACAGATACTCTGTATGTAGCAATATCAGTCTCTGTTTCTCCACTCACTCTTGCTATGTAGAGTCCACTGTCTGTCTCCTGTATGTTCTTCAGTGTCAGAGAGAAGGTTTTATCATTGAAATCCACTCTGTCCTTGTAGGAAGGGTGAAGTTTTACTCTTTTAGTTTCGTTTGTATATCTAACTATCATCTCTGATTTATCTTTTCTCCAGGATAAATCATCAAACTCTGGAAGTGTCTGTATATACAGTTCAACAGAATCTCCCGTCTGAACAAACACTGAAATCTCAGCACTGAACACTGAGGAAAGAGAGAAACACACAGTTCAAAACATTTTACACCTCCATCTCATGTCATCTATTCACATATTCATGCCAATTTGAAAAGAATATCACATAAAAACCACTGAGTGCATAACTTTTGCAGTTACTGTATGTGAATATATTAACATATAAATATAAATACATAAAGTATGTGTAACATACAGAATTGCAATGAAGCAGATATTAATAGACACGCAAATGGCAGTCAAACAGGATACAGACTTAGATTTATCTACATTAAAGATGTACAAAAATAACTAAACCGAACGGTCTTTTAAACACTGGGCAAACAATCAGGGAGATCTAAAACAGTTATTTAATTCATTTGGATGATTATTTCTGTCACATTCTGTCAACATTACAACACTGTTATAAGATTTCCTTGGTTTTTCAGGTCACCAGAGCTAAGTTAAAGCTTCTGGTTTCAAAGCAGTTGGAGAGTTGTTGACTGCATCGAAATAATTGAAAAAACTTAAATAACTTTATACACAATAATTAATTACCTGTGTTACAGATAAAAAGGATGAGAGACGCAAACAGGTGATGCACTGCCATCGTAGCAAACATCAAAACGGCAAATGAGTTCCTCAACCAGGAAGTTGAATGTGCACAATGACAAAGAGCAGTTTCTTTATAACCACAAATATTTCCACCAAAAACGGAGTGTTACAAGTCTGATGTCACTAAAGCTAACATGAACGTGCAATAAAGATGATGACAATAAAGGGGAGGGGCAGCCGACTCGTCACAGTATGTATTCACTTAGCAGAGCTATTTATTTACTGTTAGCTGGCCCCTTCCTCTTCAAACATGACTGCACACCAGTGCACAAAGCAAGGTCCATAAAGACATGAATGACAGAGTCTGCTGTGGATGAACTTGACCTCTGAACTTGAGTCCTGACCTCAACCCCATAGAACACCTTTGTAATGAATTACAGCAGAGACTGAGAGCCAGGCCTTCTCGTTCTACATCAGTGTGTGACCTCACAAATGTGCTTCTGGAACAATAGTCAAAAATAAACACAAACACGCTCCTAAACCTTGTGGACAGCCTTTCCAGAAGAGTTGAAGCTGTTATAGCTGCAAAGGGTGGACCGAAGTCATGTCGAACCCTATAGACTAGGAATGGGATGTCACTTAAGTTCATATGCGAGTCAAGGCAGGTGAGTGAATACTTAGTGTAGGTAACTATTTTCCACATTAAGACGTTAATCTCTGGTAGTTCTGGTAGCGATCTGCTTTAACAGAAGCTTCTGTCTGAACAAACACAGAGATCTCAGCACTGAACCCTGAAGAGATAGAAACACCTCCACCTCACCTCATGTCATCAATTCACACTATACACAGCTATTTGGATGAATAAATAAATAACTGAATCATAAGCAATAACATAGTTTCTATTTTTATCTGTCACTTTAACATTGTCATTTAGTTAATTTTTTCAGTTAATATACCAAAACAGGGAGAAATGTATATTATTATTCATACACTTATTGATTGTATTACCTGTGTTAGAAATAAGCTGATGGCTGTTGTATTCGTAAAACAGGATGTTTATATCTCTTTATATCTTTCCCACAACAAACAGATCAGTTAATTACCAAATACATGCTAATTATTTTTCCCAAAAGAGGACATTCTCAAGCATCCATACAGGGATGTGTTTTATTTATTTTTCATATATGGTTCAACAACTTTACAGATCTACCAGTTTACAGACCAGACTCACACCATTGTGTAACAACTGCTGCTCAGCATGAAACTAATAAAAACGGAAGGAAGGAAAGATCTCACCACACACTGTGTGTGTGTGTGTGTGTGTGTGTGTGTGTGTGTGTGTGTGTGTGAAAACTTTATTTAACTGGTGAGGGGTTCACTGAGATGAACAAGTAATAATCGTTCCTGTACAGAGTTCTTTTGCAGGCAGCAGTGGGATGTGATTAACTATATGCAATCTGAATTATGCATAATAAATCACATTTTGAAATGCACATAAACATTTTAGAAATACATCTCTTTGTGCATACTGAAAAAAGTGAACAGATAACGGTCAGATAAAGACATTGAAAACATAATTCCTACGGTATAATTCCTCATTTGATCAGATACAGAAACACCTTTCAATGAAGTGCATGGCTAAAACTAGGACTGTAAAGAGCATAGACACTGAGTGGTATATATACGGCAATAAACAGCAAGAAAAACACTTGACCAAACTCATTATAAAAGCTAAACTTGTAAGGAAATATTAAAGCAATAAACTGAGAAGACTATTATTTGTTTGAGAAATGTTTGCATTTTTTAAACATCAGATATGATTTAGGACAAGCATAAGGAAGTGAAAATCATAGGAAACAAATAAGAAAGATAAACATTAGGCTAGATTGCATGTAGAAGGCTTTCGTTTTCACTTTTTGTGAATATTTAATGTTGTGTGCATGTGTTAAATTATTAAAGTGTATTGTAGTGTATTATTTAAAACATGCTTTTATTTTATTTTTACATAACAGACACAAATTAAGAGGGAAAAAAAGCTAAGAAAAGAAGGGCAGCATATGAAATGTACTGTATTTTGGAAATAAAAAACGTTTTGAGAATTACAGGTGACTAAAATTAGGACAATAATTTCAAACAGAAAATGTCTTTTTTCTCAAACATATAATGAAAATGAAATTAAGTAAGTATCACCCCCCTTCCCCATTACATTTCTATAAGTAAACTTAAAATTAGGATTCACATAACATTTGATAAAGTCAAGAATGTCACATCAAAATGTTTTTGTGTATGAGCAACTCCAGAACAAATGTAAAGAAGTTTCAAGGTTATATAAACAGAAAGAACAGTTGATAATATCACTCTTTTAAGAGTCTTTTAAGAGAGGACTTAAAAGTCTTTTAAGAGAGGACTTATACGGATAAATTCTACGAATGAAATTAAATACAATTTCTCTCATTTCGTTCGTAAAAAGTGCATCATTTGAACGAAAGTTCATACTAACATGACGAAGAAACAAGCCGTCAACATTTCACCTCAAAAAGGACCCCAAAGAGGAGCCCTATATATCGCCTGCTAGAATTTTTTTTTTGAATATTTGTGTAACGCTCGGCTACTAATCAAACAAATTTTTTCCAAAATGAATACAAACAAACCCTTTTGTTTAATCTAAATGATTATCACACAGTTGATTTGAGTAGCATCATTATTACAAACGCTGTAAACAAGGTTACCTATTTACGCGACGCGGCGCAGTCAGGACCTGAAAACATGGGATCGAAGAAGCATCGTAGGAGCCGATCGCGGTCCCGCTCTCCAGAAAGATCCCGTAGGTATGTCCGCTCGCGCTCGCCGGAGGACAGACACGGTCGAAACCGATCTCCCGTGAAAGGTTCTCGCAGACGAGGTCGGTCTGACAGCGGCGGCTCCAGGAGCAGCGGAGGATCCGCAGGCCCTAGTCGATACCGAGGGAGAGAGTCCGGTCACTCCAGCGACTCCGACCGCGAACACAGAGACAGAAGAGCACACCGAAGATCGAAGGACAGAGACAGGTAATTAAAACCACCAGAAACTAAAAACAGTCCTGTACGAATTTCAGTTCGGGGAAAGTTTGAGATAAACTGTGGGAAAAAGTATGTAGGCCTATGAATGCGCTAATAAGATTATAATAAATATAAGTAAATTAAATAAAATACGTTTAATAGTGAAGTGATATAATAAAACAAACAAAAAAAAATCTACAGCATTTTATATTAATAGATTTTCTAAAGTATTGGTAATTTTATCTATTCATTTGTACAAATGGTACTTTTTATACTTAATGTATTTTTTGTTTCACATAATCAGAACTGTGCAATGTTTTATTTTTGCCTTGTTCTTTTTGCACTGTATTTGACTGATTTTTTATATACAACAACTGTCACTTTAAATATAATAGTAACTTCAATACAGTACTATATTAAAATAGGTAATTAAATATAAATAAATATAATTAAAATATTTCTGTATTTTCTTTATTTTAATTTAAACTAATGGTCTTGTTTGTTTGAGAACACCTATTATTATAATTTAAGAAACACTAAATAATTAATTTATTAATATAGCAAAAAAAAAAAGTGTAAATTGATCATTTATATAAGAAGCTTTTAAAAAGCTTTGCCTTTAAATTTAAATATTTTCGGATCCGTAGCATCTAAAAGTTTGAAAACTGCTGATTGTAAACAACTTTTAATAAAAATGCTTTGTTGTTTAAGCTCTTCAGGTGATAACCACACTAATCAGAAGAAATATAAGACGAAGACCAAACACAAGGATGAAAAGGGCAGCAGGAGGAGGAGTAGAAGCTCCTCACGTTCCAGCTCAGAGTCCAGTGTGGAGAGAAACCGAGGCAGAGATGACAGGAGACGACAGAGCAGGAGCTCCAGCCGAGAGAGACAGAGAGAGAAAGACCGAGAGGGGAGGAGGAGACCGAGCAGAGAGAGGGATCGAGACAGACGTAGACGTTCTGAATCCAGATCTTCCATTTCCTCGAGCTCCTCCACCGACTCTGAACAGGAAGGCAAGACGACTCAGGGGTCCTCCTCCAATAGAGAAGACCAGAAGAAACAGAAGGAGATGATGAAAGCGCTGGAGACCCCGGAGGAGAAGAGAGCCAGACGTCTGGCCAAGAAAGAGGCCAAGGAGAGGAAGAAGAGGGAGAAGATGGGCTGGAGTGAAGAGTACATGGGCTATACCAATGCTGATAACCCCTTTGGAGATAACAACCTGCTGGGCACCTTCAAATGGCAGAAGGTGAGAGAGATGCAGAGGTCACAATGTGTTGATGCTGCAATTAGGCTTCATGAGAAAATATAACCTTGACTTACTGTGTGTGATTGTGTTTCTCAGGCTCTGGAGAAGAAGGGCATCGGGCACTTGTCAGAAAAAAACCTGAAGGAGAGGAATAAACACATCCAGGTGGAAAACCGCAGGGAGTTGCAGAAGGTAACAAATGTTTTTGATTTGAAAAGTGGAATTTTGAAATTAAGTTAAGAATGACTACAGAATGAGAAAAAAAATATATATATATATATATATATATATATATATATATATATATATATATATATATATATATATATATATATATAAATAAATATATATATATATATATATATATATAAATATATATATATATATATATATATATATATATATATATATATATATATAATATATATATATATATATATATATAAATATATATATATATATATATATATATATATACTTGAAGATTCAAAAGATATGGTGTCTGTTTTTTTTTTAAATAAAAAATTATCTCTAAAAAAAATCTCCTTAAAAATGTATAATTTACAATGTTTCAGTATAAGGTCATAACTAGCTTCGTGTTAATAACTAGTAAAACATTTTTTAGCTATTATTAATTTCACTTTTTGTGTCATTTTTAGTTAACCAAAAGTTATTTGTATTTATCATAATTTACACAAAAACTTGTGAAATTGAATTAGGATATACTACAGAATTTTTTTTAAATTTAAATGAATAAATTACAAAAAAAAATTGGCTTAGCAGGAGGCACTAAAAAATAGTGTCGTTTTAAATCATTTCATTAGTACAATACACACAATGATGCTTATAAAGGCAGTGGTTCATGAACGTTATGACAAGAATATGAATAAGAGATGATTCAAACTGTCATGACATTCATAAATGTTGATTAGGTTTTCCAATCAAATGTTCTCTCATAATAAATAATAATACCATTTAAAATGTTTTTATGTCAGATTGCTTTTGGTATAGTGAAGTACAGCTGTGAGGTGTGTGTGTGTGTGTTCAGGTGAAGCAGCTGCGTCTGGAGCGAGAGCGGGAGAAGTCCATGCGTGAGCAGGAGCTGGAGATGCTGCAGAGAGAGAAAGAGGCCGAACACTTCAAAACATGGGCGGAACAGGAGGACAACTTTCACCTGCACCAGGCCAAACTGAGGTCAAGCTCTTCAGGCGTGTAGTGTTTTCAATCACATGTGATTGGACCGTTTTGTAACGTGCTTCTGTGACGCGAAACAGGTCTAAGATCCGGATCCGTGACGGCCGGGCGAAGCCCATCGACCTGCTGGCTAAATACATCAGCGCTGAAGACGATGATCTGTCGGTGGAGATGCACGAACCGTACACCTTCCTCAACGGACTCACCGTCACAGACATGGACGACCTGCTGGAGGACATCAAGGTGTGTGATCAGAGAGAGAGAGAGGAAGAGTTTTTGACGCTCGATTGGGTTGCCAGTTCAGACAAAAAATGAGTCAAATGTGAATTAACAGTTAAATGATGATTTTTGATCTGGATGTGTTTCTGGCTGCAGGTGTACATGGAGCTGGAACAGGGCAAAAATGTGGATTTCTGGAGAGATATGACCACCATTACTGAAGACGAAATCAGCAAACTGCGCAAACTAGAGGCGTCAGGCAAAGGACCAGGTGACGTGACGACCTGCACCGCGTTTCAAACCTTGCATAGTTTACATCAATTCATTTTTTAAGATTATGTATGTTATACAAACATTTGAGCTCTTTTTAAAGAAACCAATAAACATTTTCAGAATAGATGTATTCAATTGATCAAAAAATGCAGCAAAGACATTTATAATCTAACATAACATTTCTACTTTTTAATTTAAATAAATGCTGTTTCTGTACTTCAGAAAGAAACAATATTGAATGAGGACAATAGAGGGCGTGGCTTGTTTTATTTCTACTGTGGATTGATTGGATGTAGTAGAAATGAACACTCCCACTAAGTAAGAGAGGTGTGGTTAAGACTTTTAACTGTGGTATATATATATATATATATATATATATAAATATATATATATATAAATATATATATATATATATAAATTATTATACAGCAGTTTATTATTATTGTTAGATTCATGAAACAATGCAAATTGAATGCATATATAATCTCTGAAAATGTTATATAGACGATATATGAATATTAAGCAACCCTAATGCATTATGCTAGTTAGTACATTAAAAGAATTGCAGTGCAGAACCCCTCATTCATCTCTGTTTTTGTTGTTATATCAGGAGACCGTCGTGAGGGGATAAACACATCTGTCAGTACAGACGTGCAGAGCGTGTTTAAAGGGAAGACGTACAGTCAACTTCAGGCTCTTTACATGAACATTGAGAACAAGATCCAGGCCGGAGGCTCCAACCTGGACATCGGTTACTGGGAGAGTCTCCTGCAGCAGGTGCGGGTCTACATGGCACGGGCCAGGTGCGTATCACACAGCTGCCGCAGGGACATGTTTCAGAGTTCAGAGATGTTTTACATAATTAGTCTGTGTGTGTGTTTGTGAAGGCTGAGAGAGCGCCATCAGGACGTCCTGCGGCAGAAACTGTTTAAACTTAAACAGGAACAGGGTGTGGAGAGCGAACCGCTTTTCCCCATCATCAAAGAAGAGCCGGAGAACGAGCGGCCCATGTGAGTCATTTCACTTCCACCTGACCATTCAGACTTGATTTTTTTTACATTTAATAGTTAACTATAAATAACTATATTTCCAGGCTTGAAAAACAATTAATTGCACACAATTGAACCTAAATACAAATATAATTTGAATACATTTAATATTAATATAATTTTTATAAATTACTAAAGTGAAATGTAAGTAAAAAAAAATGCATAGTTAAATAATATAGTTAAATAAATAATAATAATAATATTTTTTTCACTTCCAAATCTAAATGTTAAATTAGATGGCTAATAAATGCTACATTATTATATTTCTGAGATAGAAAATGAACTAAACACAACCGTAAACTGTGGTTTTGATAGGAAGTCTGCAAATATGCATGAATATTTTAGAATTTTTAAATTATTTTGAATAGGTATTTAGGGCTGGAAATACCCTGTAAATGTGGTAATTATATCTAGATCACCTAAAACTGCACCATAAAATATAGAATATTTCAAAACGACCTTATCACAAATCCAGTACTTAATTCAGTAAATGAATTCAATTTGAAACATACCCAATGTGTGATTTGTCCATTGTGTTTCACAGTAGCCCTGCAGCGGCGGAGTCTGCGGATGAGGAGCCGAGCAGCTCCCAGCAAGGTGACGATAGAGTCGGACGGACCAAGAGGCTGGATAGAGACGAGGGTGAGCGTTCTGGAAGGAGCAGTCCTGAGGAGAAGAAGGAAGGGGAGGAGGAGGAGGGAGAGAAAGATGAAGCACCGGAAGCAGTGTTAACAGAGGAGGATTTGATCCAGCAGAGTCAGGCGGAGTACGACTCCGGCCGTTACAGTCCCACCCTCCTGCAGCCCCCGGAGTTACCTCTGGACACACACATCATCAACGTGGAGGAGGACCTGCAGAGACTCCAGCTGGCCCGGAGACAGCTGCAGGTGACCGGTGCGTATCCATCTGTAGCTTCATACACCTTAGTCACAATACACACACCACGTGCTTCAGGATTTCAGTGACAGAAGTGCAGCAGAAAGAATTTTTGTAGATGATCGACTCATTTTGGACTCTTTGGAGAAACAATAACTTTACACACAGTGTACTTTTAAAGTTAATGCTTTGCAGGATGTCTTTGTTCACTTAGAGCTGTGTTACACACTGCATGAAAGCTCATTTTCATAAAATCCATATAGTGGGATTTTAACACTGGTTGGTCTCTACTCGGTTTACTACTTTTTCTGCATTGTGTACCAAAAAAGGCAAAAATGTAAATCATTTAACCATTTTATGTTCAGTTTTTCTGCATGCTGGGCGCAGAAAAGGCAAAAAAAATGAATGTAATTTCAACATTGGCCATAGGGAGGCGCAATAATATTTTTCCCCTGCCTTTTGTAACTCTCCATGCTGTATCAAGAGGATGAACGTGCAGGAAAAAGACTCAAGTTCATCAAAAGGGCAAGAGTTTGTGGATAGAATGGGGAAAAAATGGGGGTTACAAAATAAGAAATACTTAAAAACATCCTTTAATGCTTTAATTGTAAAGGACTGATGGTTGTAAAAGACTGACATTTTCAGGTTTCCATCTAAAGAATTTAACTTGAAATATCAAATAAAACATTTAGAAATAAAGCAAGTAAAATGATTCCGTGCAATGTGATTGGTTCACTGGTTAGTCCAGCTATCCAATCGCATACTCTGTTCTTTACTGTTAGGAACATACTATTTTATATTTGTAAAATACATCTGTAAATGCTAACTTTTACTGTCCGTTTGAACAGGTGACGCGAATGAAAGCGCTGAAGATGCATTCGTGCGTCGCGCTAAAGAGGGCATGGGCGGCGACGAGGCTCAGTTCAGCGTTGAAATGCCTTTGACTGGAAAAATGTACTTGTGGGCCGACAAATACCGTCCACGTAAGCCTCGCTTCTTCAACCGCGTCCACACCGGCTTCGAGTGGAACAAGTACAACCAGACGCATTACGACTCCGACAACCCGCCGCCCAAGATCGTCCAGGGCTACAAGTTCAACATCTTCTACCCCGATCTCATCGACAAGCGCTCGACGCCGCAGTACTTCCTCGAGCCCTGTCCCGACAACAAAGACTTCGGGATACTGCGCTTCCACGCCGGACCGCCGTACGAAGACATCGCATTTAAAATCGTGAACCGTGAATGGGAATATTCCCATCGCCACGGCTTCCGCTGCCAGTTCGCCAACGGAATCTTTCAGCTGTGGTTCCACTTTAAGCGATACCGGTATAGGCGATGAAGAGGAGGACGTCGAGTTGTATTAGCAACGGTGTTAGCGTTGATTATCGGGAACACTGAACGTTCAAAAGCTGTAAAATTGGTGTAAGTCTAGAACAAAGGAGTACAGTCTTTGCTTATTGATACCATTCCGTTAGTGGAAGAACACGTTTTCAACGGAATTGACCTAAATATGTGATAATGTTCCTGTTGAGAATCCTGTTTTGTATATTTTCTGATTTGCAGGCACCTGGCTTGCATTCAATTCGTGTTTGTTTTGAAAATGCTATTCTTGTACTATTGTTTTTTTGGGATGACATTAAAGATTAACTCATTTTTATTTAACGTTGCCATGTGTTTTTTTTTTTTTTCTCCTTGACATTTAGTTTGTTGTTCACTGCCATTTACGAAGACACATTTTACACCATTTTAGTCATATAGTTGGTATTAATGTTAAAAACATTCAGTGCATTCACGTGCAGTACATTCATATAAAAACATGCAACATAAGCTGTATTAAACCTCGAGTCAGATGCAGTCATTTGACACTTGTCTTGGCATCCTAAAGATTAAAGGCAACATACTTAGATTTGCAGCAACAACAATGGCAGGTTATAACAAGACGTGCAAGGCATGTCTAATTTCTGGCCCTAAAACAGGAACACAAGCATTAAAAATGTCCAGAGAAAGATTAGAAGTCCACCCCTAAAACAAAATCTTATTTACAGGATGAGTGTTGAGTTTGTTTGTGGCAAATATTTAAAGCAAAACTATTTTCAGGCCATTCACTCTAAGCACGATGACTACAACTAAAGCTGTAATAATCTTTTCAACTCTAAGATGGAAAAGGAAGTCACAGCATAGCTATAAGGATAACATCAGAGAGGAATGACGTTATTGGAATCTCACCAATGAGAATCAACCTGATGAGTTTAATGAGGGAGCTTTTGAAGCTGCAAAGTACTGTAACTGCAAAAATAAACAGAATATTATCACCTTTTGCTCTGGACATTAACATACTGTTGTAGTTATTTTTATATTTATCGTTCTTGGTGTGTATATGACATTAAGCTTATTACCGTTGTATATTATTTTTACAAATACAACATGAAAACAAAATTAAATGTGAGTAAATTGTAACATGATCATTTCCTGTGTAAGTGGGTGGTTCTGCATTGGGCCTTTTCTAATACCCACACCTGCGGTCTTTGCATTGAACCAGTTGCTATCTTTGGTTACGCCTACGTTCAGTGATAAAAGGCAATGATAAATAAGTACAAGCTTGTTTCAGCACCAAAATGGTGCATCACTTTGTTTTACCACCAAATATATCTAAACTTTTTTAACCTCAAAATACATGGCAAATGAGTTCCTGAATGTGAATGATGATATACGCCTCAAATACTGCCCTGAAGAGCCATTAGAGATTTATTAGAGATTTAGCATGCTTTAATGGCACTAAGCTATTGCATTTTTCAGACCTGGGACAGTCTTGCCAACTCACGTGCATCCAGTCTCGAGTCGTCTCTACAGCAAGTTTGGGTATTGGGAAAGAAATAGTTCACCAATAGTTCTGCCGAACACAAAGGAAGATATTTTAAAGAACGTTTGTAACCAGGCTGTTTTGGTCACCACTGACTTCCATAGTAGAAAAAAAATACTATGGGTGTCAATGGTGACCCAAAACAGCCTGGTTATAAACATTTTTCAAAATATCTACCTTTGTGTTCATCAGAATAAAAAAAAAAAAAAACACTTAGCACATTTTAATGTAACACTATTTTAACGCATGAAACAACATTCATGAGGCAATTCATGTTAGAATTTTGAAATATTGCCAAGCAGTTTTTAAGATATCGCTATTTCCCCATTCAAGTAGATAGGAGTTGGCTTTGCATGACTGAAATAGCTGCCTGGTTGCATCGCAAGTATGACCACCAAGTGATTTGACTGTCCTTGAAAAGTACTTTGGTGATTCTTAGCCAAAGTGAGCTGCAATGTAAACAGACCCTATGCAAAATGTCTGAAGCAGTGTCTTTTTTTGGAGTATGGCGGTTGAACGATGGCATTTAGAAGGTATAGATTCGTCAAGTGGGTCCAAATAGCAGTTTAGTCAAGAGTTAACAGCTGCAGAAGAAGAGCTGGCCTCAGTGGGCTTGGTCTGCATATAAATGACGATTAGCCGCATTAGCAAGTCAGCGCATAAAAAGCTCAAATCTCAGATTCATCGTCTATATATTTCAATGTGACCTGACCTGAGGAACCAATAGTGGTTGCGAGTCTGTCCGTTTCTCCAGAGCTTGAGTACCTCTGGTTGTTCACATGGTTGTTGTTGCTGTTTAAGTTCACAGTCGACGATGCTATTTTATGTTCTGGAGGCAGACTTTGTTCACGCCTGTTGTTGGTGTCCTTTACCCTCCAGTGGCAAAACGGCGAAGGAAAATGCCCTTTGTACAGGTTCCAAATTACTAGCATAGCTAGAATTAGTGACAACAACACCAGCATGGCCACAAGTGTGTTTTCTTTTTCCTTGACGTTGTGTAGTAATGCCGTAGTCTCGGACACTGACCACATTTTTAGATCATATGCTACGTGCTGGGTTTTGTAATTCCCCTCTACAGAACTGCAGGTGTAGCGGCCGCTGGCGTCTGCGGAGGCGTTAAAGATCATCAGGCTATCGGAGAGGATCTGAAAGGCGTTTGAAGCTTTGACTGGATGTCCGTTCAGCTGCCACTCAACCTGTGCCAGGTTGGAATAAGGCTGACACCACAGCTTCACGGTATTGCCGCCAAAAAACGAAATGCTGACTGACTCACTGTCATCTGCAACACAAGTTCTAGATGTTACTTTTAGTGTTTCTACCAGAACATACAGTGCGAAGGATATAATGCAATTACCTTTTTGTGGACATTGGCTGGCATCGCCAGAACTCAAACTCTGAATCACAGTGCTTTGGAAGAAATAATATCATAGCTATCAGCAATATTCCAATATCAATCTTCTTAATGATGTGCACAAGCAAAAACAAAAGTTTGAATTAAGAATGCATTTTTTTGCATATTTTCCTGTAAAATTTTAATGTAATTTGTCATGTTACTTTCGTCAATAATATGAATTACAAAAGCCTCATTATTAGCATGCAAATTACTAGCATATTGGCTGTATATTAGTACTCAAAGCGCATTTTAATGCCTTATTTTGCATGACCATATTTTAGATCCCTTAACTACCTTACCAACTACCTTACTAATTATTATTAAGGCGAAAGTTGTAGTTTATGGTTAGTTTAAAGTGACAAGTGGTCCTCAAATTAAAGCGTGACTGGTAGTTCTCAATAATTTATGCTGTAAAGCTTAATACAATATAGACAATAAGCAATAATACTAGCATTATGTGCTCATACTTTGCTTTACTAAAGCAATATTAGAACGTTATTGTATTATAGGAAAAACATGCAATTTTTTGCATGAGCAGTGTGCTTAACTCTCATTCAAATAATGCTGACAACTTTAACGCACCTAAAATAGGCTTAATTTTCTTTAAGCAAATAATATTTTTTTCTGGATTTGAGTTTATTATTATTATTTATTTGTAAACAGATTTATTTGACTTTTTACCTGGTTCTGTGTGTGCCGTTTATGGTAGAGCATTGGCCAGCACTGAGGTCCCAGCCACAGTACGGATCCCTGGCCAGAACACAGTCCAGACATGTGCGGTACCGCCCACATTCATTGATGGACAGCTGAACCACGCCCACATTCGAACCCACGTACAGCTGTTATTGGGATGACATCACGCATAAGTTAACATTACATTTCTATAGACAATAATAGAAATTACAATACCTCTTTCTTCAGTTGAGCATAAAATATTCCTATAGAACTGCACAGTGGAGATACACTACTGTTAAAAGTTTGGATCAAAAAGCTTCTGTTTTGATTTAATAAACTGAATACTTACCATTTATCAAACAACAACCAAAATTTTGCTTTGATTTAAAATCACAGAAAAAAAGAGTACTGCCTAATATAGAAAATTTATGTTAGCTGCTATTTGAGCATTGACTTTGGTGTACCAGTTAAAACACAGCAATAAAGTCAGCTTTGCTGAAAAGAAACAGACACACACACAGCTCATGACGTTGCTAAGTGAGCAATAAACATAAATAAATACATCTGCTTATTACTTTGCTATTGGAAAGTCGGAGTATCTTCACTGGCTCTGAGGCCCCAAATAGCTGAATCTCTTCCATAATGACCATCTCGCCATCATAATTCACTGCTTTCAGCACCGAACCGCTCTCTGATACGTAAAAGAAAACAATACAATGCAAAAGACAACAATTTCAGTTAAACACACTTGCACAGCTAAAATATTACATTTAGTGCTGTTAAATGATAATTCGTCATTAATCCAAAATAAAGATTTTTGTTTACATTACATATGTATATGTACGGTGTGTATTTATTATGTATAAATAAATCATTGGATATATTTTATATACAGTACAGACAATAATATTTACATATATTTTTCATAGAACAAGAAAGGCTGGACGTGGATGAGACTGGAAGCTAGACCTATAAAATTTATATCTGGCCACGCCCATTTTAGGGAAGAAAAAATTTGGACTGAATTTGAATGGTTTACTGATTATAAGCACTATAGATTTGCATAAAGCCATCTTTACTTGTGCCAATGAACATGACTTGATGGCTGGTCCCATCCAAGGCTGTCGCGGTGGACACCACAATTCTGGTGAAAGCAGGACCTCTCTTCACCAGCAGGGGTTTGTCTCCAAGGGCCGTGACGGCCTGGTCCATCAGAGGCTTGTCTTTAATAAATTGCAAGGTTTTATCTGGCAGATCCAGAGTTTTGGTGAGACCCATGTCTCTGGCATGCTTATCAATGCACTATAATTGAAAACAAAGTTAAGATTAGTGACCTCTGGGAATCAGTAGCCGCTTTTCCACTGTCGGGCTAAATTTGAAACACCCGCTGCCATCTGAAAGTGAGCTAAAACTATTTTAAAAGTCTTTAAGCTGGTGTTATCCGTTAACTTTAGAAAATCCAGACACAGTGAAACACTGCCTTTGTTTATAAACACTCCTCCAGCCCCAGATGGCCCGCTTTGACCCAAGGCCAAAAAAAACAGGGCCAATGGCCCTGAGGAAGCATCAGCGAGGCACAGTCAGGCCCCAAAGGTTTTGGCCCGACAGTGGAAACGCGGCTAGTGTTATTGAACAAGTTCTGAATAGTGTTATTGAACAACAGACTCACTGCTCCGGGTCGGGGATCGGGGACATCACCCGAGTACATCACCCACTTCACAAACGATGTCTCGACGGTAACAGGAGCCTTAAACTTGCCCTTTGAGAATACGGTCTTGATGTCTTCAATTTTGTATGCACATACCGCAGAGTACTGAGAGGAGTCTCTGTTGATCAGAAACATTGTTTCACAATTTGCAACTGTTCTAGAATTAAACTGAATCAACAACAAACTGTCCTAAAAGAAAGAAAAAAAATCGAAAACTTACAATTGCGGGGTAAAGACAGCATAAAACATGCAGGTGGTCCAGTCGCCGGGGCACAAGTGGAAAACATCCTGGACTAGAAGTGGCAGGTTGTTGTTTGGAACGGGACAATCGAGCCTTGCTTTTAGAAAAGAAGTCCACTTCCTCTGCAGTGTTCTCTGCCCACCCAAGTCTCCCTGAGAGAGATTGATGTGATATATGGTATAGACAGGAAATGTTGTAATGGTCGATAAGACAGCTCATAGCACATATGACTCAAAGGGAGTTTACCTTGCACACGCGAGCTACTCGGGAGACATCCATCTTGGTGTAGGAGTCATATTCCACTGCTGTCTCACTGAAGAACAGGTAGATCTTGTCATCATCCCCATCTGGGTTTGATTCTCCCTCCCGTATGTGGGCCATGTGGATAAAATTTGGTTCTTGAATGACAAACAAAAACACATATTTCAGTTACTATCACCCTTCTGTCAGATTTTTTCCACCCATAACCACTGTTTTTCGTTTTTTACACCATTCTCTGTAAATGACTGTTATCAGCAGATACTCAAGCCACCCTGTCTGGCTTCAACAATCACTCCATAGTGAAAGGACGTTATATTTATACACTTGTTTTAATCACAGCTGGACAGCTGTTATACATTGGCTTCCCATCGCACAATAAGATAGCCTTAACAAGCATTTAGACTTAAGTACCCAGGCTTAATTCCTTTGCTACAGTTAATCCCTGATAGTAGATAGCATAAAAACACCATTATGTGGCCGTTACACATCTGGTCAATGAAAAGTAGAGTTCAAAATCAATTTCTTTGCAAACAGCATAATAAATTGCATGGCAACCCGTTAAAAAAAAACATTGAAGTGCATTCAATGCATCAACCACGAAAACTGAAATTAAAAACTAATGGAAATGTTAGAAATGAACAAATACATAAAAAATACCTTAAATGTATTATCTCAATACAACTTTCTTAATTATGTACTGAAAAAGCCCAATAAACATAATAGTGCCATTTGCCTGGAAAACTGTTTTTTTTTGTTAAAAAGGCCCATTCACACAAGCACAATAATATGATAAATATATAGTCACAAAAATTATTTTCAATGTTAAAGAATAGAACAGATTAGAATATTCCAAGCTGATGAAAGATACGAACATTGACAGCCAATCAGAATCCATCCTGCTTTAATGAGCTCAAGAATGTAAAGCGGCAAATGAGTGCGCTCTTAGAATAAACAGACAATATTGTGTGCCACCATTGTATTGCTCACCATTGAGCCAGGTGCTTGAAAACTCTGTCCGTATGGATTCCTCTGAGCTGCGCATCATAATTGGCTCTGAACCCCGAAAGTTCAATGAAGTGGCAGAGTACAATACTCCATCTGTAAGAGAAAAAAAACGAGATGATATTGAAAGCTACTGGTAATAAAGTAACGCTCCGTTATGTTTTGGTTATGCCTTGTGAATACATTTACAAATACACATTTTTGCCAAATGCTAACACTGCAAAGTACACAAGTACTTTAATTATAGTACTCAGCATCATAAAAAAAGAGGCAGTACTTACCAACCATCTCTGATGTGTATCGCTGAAAAGGATCAAAGGGACATTTTCCCTTCCCATCTTCTTGTTTGCCCTCTAAAGTCAGACTACCATCTGCATAGGACTAAGAGAATGACATGCAACAAACACATAAAGCACTATATACTGGACATTTTATGTCTGTGCTCACTAATACTCAATGAGACTCACCATATAGTCACAAGTAGGGATGAATGCTTTCGTTCCACAAACATACATTCTGTCATCGTTTCTTTTATGAAGAATTCTGATATAATTTCTGCACTCATTCTAAAGAAAAAACAATCAATCCAAGAGGAACTAATAAGTGATGTGACTTGATGTGAAGTGAAATTTTTTTTACCTCAGTTCTGACCAAGCGGAACCAAACACTTTTGTTTCCTGCATATTCGTAACATCTTGACGTTTATTGGTATGCATGTTTACTTAGAATTTGATTGATAATAATTTGATCTATAGAATTTAGATTTTACTTAAAAGACGATATCAGCTGTAATAATCAATATGAAGAGACACTGCAACATAAAAACACCCTTAAACCTCTAGTTACTGAGATATTTGAAGAAAAAATAAAATCCATGCAGATGACATGTTCTCTATTTACGTAAAAACATATTCTCTATTTATCTAAAACATATTAACTCACTGTAGCATCTTTTCCTTTATATAAACAGTCATTTTGCTCCTTCCTTGTGACTGGCCAATTCACCTGTAAAAAAAATAATACCATCATCTATCTATACAAAAAAATAAGTCAGTCTGCAAAATAATATTTAATGGCATAGCTAAAAACAATTTTGCTCATTTGCATTTACCATGGCCTTTTTGACTGTAATGTCATCAAGGTCAAGGGCAAAAATAGCCTCTCTGGCACCCAGGATGAGCATGTTAAAATCTTCCCTCAGGAGCATAGTGGTATAGTTCCAAACACCCTCCTCACGAAACAAATGTCCCCCATTACCTAGCAACAAATGAAGGCCACCGTCAAGCGCAGGAGTAGCTAACGTTTGCCAAAAATGGAAAAGTCACAGAACAACTAAACATAGTTCGAAGAAAAAATTGTAGTCCATATATTTTCTAAGCAATAAAACACATTTAAACATAAACTAAATAAATATGTTAAATAAAGTGAATAATTAGATGAATAAACGTAAAATATACTTAATTTGGACACTTGCATGATAACAAAACCATAATAGTCTTTAAAGCTTATGAATATGAAAATCAAACACAAGGCACCATGGCATATAGTGGCTTTAACACAAATTTAGTATACTTGTATATTTTGTATGTGATGCACATAATTCAAACATTTTAGCTGCCCAAACGTTTTCCACTTTAGACCACTTTACATCGGAGTACACTGGTATTTGTGATGACGTCCAAACATAGTTACCATAAATTCAACTTACTACTGGCAGGCACTGTTTTGCGAGGCATGGCATCCGGTGTCGATCCCAATCCGCCGGTCGGCGTCGCTTGACTCCAGATGTAAAAAATACAGAGCACAGCCAGCGGAAACATCATTCCAATAAAAAAAAATAAATAAAAAATCTTTCAGCGATATTGGTCTAAAGACGGTGAAAGTGCTAGATCCCTGTGTCGTCTGTCTGTCAGAGTTTCCTCATCATTGCCTTCTCTCTTGCTTCGGTCCGAAACGCTTCCATACTGAGATATATGACTTTAGCTGCAAAGAACGTTCTTCAGCAAAGAACCCTGTGAAGCCATCTGAAAGAGAGAGAGAGAGAGAGAGAGAGAGAGTGTGTGAACAGGCAGGGGTGCTGGCAGCAGTATTTTTGTCACTGCTATAGTGATGCTAATGTGGAGGATGAAAGCTTTTACTCTAGGACCTTGACAGAGACACACAGTTCTGTTTTTTGAGCTAAAGAATGTCAAAAAACCCCCCAACCACATCCTGAGATATGGCTCACAAAACCTCAAGTGACGCACAACTGGATGTAGAATCTAAAACGTTTAACAGATAAACTTATTTCTCCTTCCTATCTTGTTAAAGACGACAGGCTGATTAAAAACTCCCAGGAGATATTTATTGTCTGAACGCTGGTGTTACCTAACAGGCACAATGAAGAAATAGGAAGAACAGATGCGCCATCATTTTGCAACCTGTATTGGCAAGGTGGTTGCTTACTAACCCAAATCCTGGATACATGTGGCTTAGTCTGTTTCATTGACTTCCGTAGTCACCATTGACTTCCATAATAGGAAAAAAAAGGTCAATGGTGACCCAAAACGGCCTGCTCTGTTCGGCAGAACAGAGAAATTTATATACCGAATTGGAACTACTTCAGGGTGAGTAAAGCATCACAGAATTCTCATTTTTGGGTGAACTGCTCCTTTAAGTTTACTTCTATTCGTTTGATTGACCTCCATACAAAAAAAACAAACAAAAAAAAGTGGGCTCACGAAAGAGGAAATGTTCATTTAGGTTTTCAACAACTCAACCATATCCTGTCATATTAAGACCAATCACAATGCCAGAAAAGTGCTGCTATTTTTGACAGAATGTCTGCATTGCAAGGAACGTACAAATGCAAATCAATGCATGGCCTTTGGAAGCCTCTAACATCTGGAAACACAAGTGCTAATTAGTGCATTTACTATCTGTTCGCAGTATGTTTACTACATTGCTGCCTAAGAGCACGATTACGTCATGTCGAGAGAGATGTGCTGCAGCATGAGCGTAGATGTGATCAGATACCACTCATATTTCACCACTTGTACATGCATGCTTCCTTCCAAATCATCGTACGAACTCTACCTTATTAGCCGCTAACATTGGCCAATTATAATTACCACAGCCTGACACACTGCTAGCACTAAATTACACATTTTGGGAGGATTTTTTGATACAGAATTAGTGCAACATTTTTTAATCCCTTAAATAAATCATGCTATGTTTAAGGACACCAATTTAAGGAAGTCATTTTTAGAAATTGTGGAGGTTAACTTAATCTACACCCCAAACAAGTCAAACCTGTGAGGAGGAAGAAAGAGGCATTATGAATATGCATGTATATACATATAGACACAGACTTAAGATTTTTTTTAATCTACATTATATACTTATACAATTGCGTTTTATTTATGTGAAAAGTTGAAATATGACAAGTGACTAGAATTCTGCAAAGCTTACTGGAAATAACCTAGATGGTAAGAGTAGTAAAGTAGTTTATTCTAAAAGAAAAAAAAACCTCTAGTTCCACCATCCCAAAGTCAATGTGTTTTTTTTAATTAAATGCCAGAAATAATTTAGGATTAAGTTATTTTTATGTTTTTTTTTTCGCACATCATTATAAATAAATCAGTAATAACCCTTTGCAATTTTATTTGATGTTTATATGCGTCTATGGAGGATATTTTAATAAAATAACATTTTAAAAAACAGAACTTATTTTCTGTAATGCATCTGGCAAAACCTACCATGCAATTACAGTACAATTATAGCTTTTTTGGACAATACATGATGGTAAGTACTGTACAGCGTTGTTTACGGTGTTAATTATAATTAAAACTATAAAATAACACTTACATATTAGATGAAAAAAAAACTTAAAATTAAAACAAAAATATTTAAATCAAGCTAAATAGAAATATATACTTAAACCTCAATTAAAAATCTTATTCGAAATAAAAAAAGCTATAGTATATATAATACAAGAATAACCCTGGTGTTTAAGCACCTTAAGACAGGTTAAGGGCATCATAAACTATGCCAAAATCTTATTTTCAGTAAGTGATGTATAAATCAACAAGTTAAAATATATACATATATTTTTTTTAAAGTGTGCGATCAGCGAATACTCGACACAAGTGAAAACAATATGAGCTTCCACAGAATTTCAGTACTCAGTTCCTTTGAAAATATGTTTTAATAGCAGCAACGGCTGAAAATGCGTGTCAAGCAGCAACTCACCATGCAACCAAATTCTCAGTAAGTCTCTCAGTTCTCCTGTGCTCGCATGAATGGTTCCTCCTCAAACACACACACACACACACACACACACACACACATGCACGTTCCAGTCCTCCACTGCAAAACAAATCAAAAGTTGTCTAAGTCTCAAAGGCAGCAGAGTGTGTTGAAAGTCGTGGCTCTGCAGTGAATGGAGCTCATGGTGTCTTCTGCTTTGTGCGAGAAAGCATTAAGCTGCTCGGATCCTGCAGCGTGAAGTCAAAGACATTCTTCTACCGCAAAGAAAAGAGAGGAAAAAAACATGCTTTTAGGAGCTCCTCAATCTCAAACTACAAGTCACTACAAGTGTCAGCAAGTGAGTGTGTTGTAGAAAGAGGAGGAGTTTAGGAGAGGTTGTGTTTTCTGATCTGAATTTCAAGAAAGTCAAGTTTGCAGGTGTAGTAAACAAAAGAGAAAACTTATGCAGATTTTCTGTGTTGCAAGGAAAAAAAGACTCAAGGGTCTTCTAATCACAACGTCTCTGCAAGTGGTATTGGTTCACTGCCCCTTCTGCTTCTACCCAAACATGTTTTTATGTTCATTGTTACATTAATTGTTACAATTGTTTGTTTGTTTGATTGTTTGTTTGAACTCAAATTATCTGGACATTCTGGATTAACCTGTTCTGTAGCTACTGGGTTTTTTTTTTTGAACAGATTAATCAACATCATGGACCAAGGTCAAATGAATCACAACTAAAGATTGTTTTTATTTTGCAAAGCGATCCTATGTTGATAGCGAACAATTCAAATAGGAATTAATCTTTTTTTGCAATCATTTAAGCAATAAACGACCTGAAACAATAATTATCGACATGATTTCAACCCCATTTCTTCTTTTAAGGTCGGCTGCCCGCTAGGTAGGCTATATGCATTTTTAAAGTTAAACAGGCCTATAGACTGTTTTATGAAGCATTTGTCATCCAGTGACAATGACAGAAAGAACTGTTGAAATAAAAGTTGAAGGTTTTTGACGCCCCTGGTGGTCTATATAAACCCGGAAGTTTGAATCTTTTAATTCTAAAGGGATTTATTGTGCGATAAACCTGGGATTTTTTTTTTCTGTCAAATAACCGGATGTTTGCTTAATAAATAAATATTTAAATTTAACGTTATTTTTTGTTTTGCTTGTAACGTATATTAGCTAAACCTCATCCGAAACAGTCCAAAGTTCGTCCCCCACAAAACGAGTTTTCTTTTGAGAAATTATTTTTCTTTAGCGAATATCATCATCTTTAACTACTACACTCTCCTGGAATTCTAGACAAAGGTTTCTACCAAAGACTGATTTATACTCGCCACAAAAGATCTCCGGGTTTAATACGTTTTCAGTCGCAAGATGGCGGCAATGAGCTGTTAGCATGAAGGGCCGCGGACAAACGTTTAGTCAACAACATGTAAAACTAAAACACCGTGTTAATTCTAAAAAACCTTCCCTTTAATACCCATAAATATCACAGTTATAAATAAAGAAATTATTTTAACATCACATGAAAACATATCTACAGAGTCACAGTAGCACCATGCATGTTAAAAAAACCGATGACAGTTGGTCGATCAGGAACACAAACGCAACAGTCTCACAACCTATCAACCTACGCTCACAAATCTGAGAAAAACTCACCTCATGAAGACCGAATCGTCCTATATATATTCAAAAACCATTTTGCTAGAGCAAAAACCTGCTTGATAAACGTCTTGCAAGTGTGTCCAAAAGCATCATACAAATTTTAAAACATAACAGATCTACTGAGACAGGAAGCAGGGTCAAAAATTAACTTTTGCCTCACCTCTCAGTTTATGGCCACAAATAATTCCCAATGACCATAAACTGCTTTATGTTTGCTGAGGGGAAAACTATTTGATCCAGCCATTACAGGAAAAAAAAAAAAAAAAACAGCTGAAACTTTGGATGGCTCATTTTAGCAAGTCTTACAGCCTGTAATCGCTGTTTTATAAGGATTTTGACCGTTATGCTGATATTATATGGTTTCTTTACAGCATAACCACTTTCAGCAGTAAGGAACGGGCTTACAATTAAATTTAGATCATGTGTCAATTTCACGTTCCCAATAAAGTCGGCATTTAACAGCAGAGTATTGCACTAGCAATGCCAAAGTCATGGGTTCGATGAATTAAAAAACTGATTAAAATACAATGTTACTTTGGAAAGCATCTACAAAATGTATTAGCCGTTTATTAACCCAATTCGTATACACATTTGGTGCTTGGCGAGTGTTAATTTTGGACCCTACTTCGAATCATACCAGATTCACATTTATCTGAGCATTCTGATCACATCTCTCCAGTTCACAGTTAATGTTTGATCAAAACCAGTAATAAAGGTCAAGTTTGATGTGCTTCTTTCTTGTGTAGAAAATGTCCTGTCGACTCACGGTTTGATAGCGGAAACCTGAGGGTTAAGGTCTAATTAATGGAACAGAGAGTGAAAGAGGTATAGAAAATCTTGGCTCAGATTTTTTCCATTTAAATTTCAACCTCAAAAGAAATAGCATCATTCTGTGGCGGCATTAATTTGAGGCAGGATAAGCTGGTGGACCTCGGCTCTCGTGTTATTAATAAAGCCAAATAAAGTGGCATTGTTTAAGTCACACTGAGGGAAGAATGTCGATTACAGAGAGTCCTTGTCCATTTAACAGGACGTCAGTCTTTATTGGAAGGCACTGGAAGAATGAGACGACGAAGGTTGGGCAGAAACAAGGAAATCACTCTTGACTGGTCCGTCTCTTCTCCAGCTTCTGTTTGAGCTCGTCTGTGAGGCCTGAGAAGAAGAAAACTTACTAGTCATATTTTAAGTATGCAGTCATATGTTCTGCTACTATTGATTTTATGTTCAGTATTTCTGTGGTCTGTGAGAAACTGGACATGAAAAAAACATAAACTACCATAGAATTTGGTAGTAAGATTTTTATGTAAGATTTAATAAATGTTTTTTAAAAGAAGTGTCTTCTGCTTACCAACAACGCATTTATTTGATAAAATTGCACATTATTTATTTATTTATGAAATATTACATTTTGAAATATTTTTAATAATATTTTAATGTTTTAAAATATTGAAAATGTTCAGGTCAAGTAATTGTTTTAATTATATTAAATGCATATTTTCCGTCTAATATTATTTAATATTATTGATGTTGTTTTTTGGTACTATGGTGATATCAAAAACAATAAAAATCAGATCAAAATATTAGCAAGTTTAAATGTTATAAAGTTTTTTTAGCTGGAGCCCTGGGGTCTTACTCTGAGAAAGCGGTGAGGGAGACAGAACCAGCCTTCTCATGGAGTTGGATGGAGAGCCAGACGGAGAAAAGGATCTTGGTGAGGAACTGGGAGATCTCGTCTGTGACCGAAACGTCCATCTGTCTGTACCTACTGAACACACACATACAACACTCGCTCACTCAGTCTAGAGAATCTGGGTTGAACATAGCCTGTACTGCATATTGATCTGGATAAAAGCATTCACCAGCTCACATCGACATAGTGTGCGGCCCTATATGTGATGTTCACATAGCCAGCATTTTCTCAGTGTTATGCAACTCCTACCGGCCACAAATTGCTCAAACACACAGATTGAGACTTGTTTCATACTTTTGCAGCCATCCAAGTGCAACTGTTCCTGCATGTTCTTTGGCAGGAGCATTGAAACTGACACAACAAACTATTAATTATAAAAGTCAAATTTATACAAAAAAAAAAAGAACCTGGGGGTTTTGAAGCTTCGACTTTTAGTCAGCACCTTTTCTAGTACCATTTTAACCTCTAGACTACACTATCATACAAGCTACAGCAATGCTGATATATTTTCTGCCATTTAATTATCAATACACGGGCATGAGATGTGTGGTACCTTGTTTAGGTGGCAGTGAAGGAGCTCGAGAAAGAAGTCCAGTGGCACAGTGCAGGGTTCGCTCCCCATTCTCATCATTGGATGACACAAACGCTACAGGAAAAGGAAATTTAGACGCTGAATTCAGGACGTGTTCATTTAGAGTCAAACTCAACTTAGGTGTACATATAGTGAGCGTATTTGCGTATGAATATGTTTTTGACATACTGATGTTCTCCTCATAAGGCTCTTCTAATATAAAGGGCTGAAGAGTCCCGGCGGTTTTCTCCACCAGTGCATTGATAACGTCATGCAGTGTGGGACAGGGGATCTGCAGGAAGAGACAAAACAAATACGTGCGGAATGAGATTTGCCCAAGCTTGGTGTTTTATTGCATAGATTCCCATTATTTAGAAACATACTGGGTTTTCCACGTCGATGATGTAACCACCCTGCTGCTTCTGTGTCACTCTGTAATGCCTGAACACTGATCTGAAAGAGCAACAGAGAGAGATAATTAATATATAAAGATACCAAACACAATGACTATATTCTATTTTTCGTTAAATAAAGCTGAAATTGAACAGACATAAAACTTATGTCCCATACACACACATATACATATACATACACAGACACACACACACACACACACACACACACACACACATCAAAAACAAAATAAAAATGAAAAAAGAACAAAAGATCATTTAAATTAAGTGTCATAATAAAAGCTGATTTAAAAAAATACTAAAGTAAAGACTAAAGTATAAATACAGTTCACTTTAAAAATCCACCGATTGTCATAATAGACTTGTGATGACATCATAACATCCAGTGATGATGCCATAATGTTTAAACCCAGGGAAAATTCAGTTATAATGCTCATTTATACATTACATTGGAATCCAATGACTGTCATAATGGCTTTATGATGACATCATAATATCCAATGAAATCCAATATGATGTCACAGTGGACACTTCTGATCTCCTAATGAATTAGTTTTAATGAATGAATTTCACAAAGCCCAGTGGAATAAAAGTCAACCATAATTATATTTCAACAAGTAGTGAAAAATAAAGATTTCCGCTAATATCTCGAGCATGTTTTGTATATTTTATGCTCAATTAGTCTCCTGTGCCCTTCATTATTTTACATGCTGCAGAGTTGCGATCTTTCACAAACCTCTAATTAGTCGTGAGGTTCAATGAAACCAATGAGGTTCCATTTGGTTCAGGATGCTATTTCATAACTCAGCCGTCTATTTAGACAGTATAGAGCAAGCCAGCTTACTAGGTTTCAGAACAAAGCTAAAGTGTATTTTTGGTAGTTAATGTTACGCTCGAGAGATGTTCCGCGTCTTTACCCATTTAGGTCCTGTCGTGTTGTGACGGCGAGTGAAGATCCGTCCCGGCCTGGTCTGAGCAGCATGTTCCCGCTGTCCGGATGTCTTTCTAACAGGACCTCGGCTTCAGTACGAGACACAGGCCTGAAACACCTGCCAAATAACAGAAAGCACACATAAACACTCGCCTCAAGCACCCACTAAGAATGAGTTTATACACACTAGTTGAGCATGTTGTAAATGACTAGTATAATCTACAAATAGAGTACAAAATAAAATGACCTAATCCCAGCCAAAGACTGTTTTTACTAAATAATGGGAAGCAAAACCTTTGTAAGGAGTGCCATGAAATCTGTTTTATCAGGCAGGCAAAACGGCTTAAAACAGCAATATCGAACGTGACGCTCCAGCTATGCATAAACACTCAAGGACGTCTCCCACAAACACGCTCGCTCGCGTAAACAGATACTCACGCAGGTATTTCCCCCACCAGCGGGAGCGAGAGAGGCGACGAGGGGGCTCGGGAAGACGCTCGTGCCTTTCGACGCATTTTTTCTTTCTCCACAACTTCCTTCAGCATGTGCAGCTGCCCGGGCAGGAGGGTGAGAGTCGTGGGCACAGCCAGCTGGAATCAAACGCAAAGCGTGTGTCGTTCTGATTTGCACGGTTAACTATACAGTCCATAGCGAGGCGCGCGCGGGCGCTCTGATCTCTTTATCTATAAAAACATGTGAGCAGAATCAAAAGCATGTGGGAGGTGTTGAACTACAGCCAGTGGATTTGATGGTGAGATATAGTTTTCATAACGCCTGCGTATGTATTATGATAAATGGAAAATTGACTTTATTGCACGTGTAAAGTCCACCAAATGCACCGTATAAACCGATTTAATTATAAAATAGGTAATAAAAGTTAAAAATTACATTTCTTGAGAAATCTGAGAAAACATCCACAATACGATCAACTATGTAAGATTTATAAAAAAATCTGCAGAAAATAAATGCAAGCGATCTAATATAATCAATGTTTTCCCAGAAAGTTTTGCTTCGTACACTCTATTGCATTTCATTTGTATTTCTAGTCCCAAAAAGCATCCATGTTAAGTAACAGAATTATTGTTATTATATTTAATATCAGTAAAAGAACAACTTAACTAAACAACTGACATTTGGTTTATTTCGGATGATAATGGTAACTAATAAAGAGAATTAAAGAAGAATAAATGGTGCAATTGGGGTGTCATTTGGATATATTTAAGTAAATATTGTCTAAACTTTTTTATTTACTTAATATCTCATTTAATGTCATACAATTTTCAGAACTCTCATTTTCTTTAATATACACTAAACAAGACTGTTGTTGTTGATTGTTTCTGAAAGTCACTTATGT
The DNA here is from genome assembly GCF_018831695.1 of Puntigrus tetrazona. Classification (NCBI taxonomy): domain Eukaryota; kingdom Metazoa; phylum Chordata; class Actinopteri; order Cypriniformes; family Cyprinidae; genus Puntigrus; species Puntigrus tetrazona. Next base: position 4,768,696 of record NC_056701.1, on the reverse strand, counting down.
TCACCAAGACTGCATTTACTGGAAAAAATAGTAAAATTGCTAAATATTATTATAATTTCAAATCTCCATTTTCCATTTTAATATATTTTATATATAATATTTTTATTCCTTTGATGCAAGATCTTCAGTGTCAAATGATGCTTCATAAATCATTCTAATATACAGATTTTTAAATTATATATATATATATATATATATATATATATATATATATATATATATATATATATATATATATATATATATATATATATATATATATATATATATATATATATATATATATATATATATATATATATATATATATATATATATATATATATATATATATATATATATATATATATATATATATATATACATATATACATATATATATATACATATATATATATATACATATATATATATATATATATACACATATATATATATATATATATATATATATATATATATATATATATACATATATATATATATATATATATATATATATATATATACACATATATATATATATATATATATATATATATATATATATATATATATATATCAGTTTATATATTATATAGTTAAATTTCTTTATGTTCTTAAAAAAAAAAAAATTACTTTTACTAACAAAAACAAACGAAAAAACAAAAAAAATCATACTAATGCAAAATGTCTGACCAGTAGTTTATATCAAAATAATATCAGCTACCTTGCTCTCTAGATTAACAGATCAGCCAAAAAAACCTGCTGATCCAAAAGAACCTGCTGCATTATTTTAACATGGCAATAAAATGCAAACTCCGCAGTTCAAAGGTCTCAGATCTCATTAAAAAACCGAGAACAACAATATTATGCAAGATGGTATAAGGAATAAGCCTGACTGGAATTCATTGTTTTGCGTTGTTCTGACCTAGAGTCAAGACAAAATGCTAGCACTAAGGGAACATTTACATTTTTTATTGTAAGAGCATGAACTCATCTGTCAGACTAAAGAATGTGTCAACGTCTGTTAAAAACATTTCCTCATTTGACTGAACTTACATCTACGACAGAGTAGAGAAATCCTTTCCACAGCTCACGGGCCTCCAGATTTGGTGCCTGAGAAGAAACAGAGAGAGCGAGAGACTGATGTTAATTATATTATTAGCAACTATAATTTCCTTACAGTACTGCTTTACATTACAGTATATAGTATCAGTCAGTTAGCTCTCTTATTTATCAAGGACGCACAAAATTGACTAAAAATTGACTTATGTTGCAACAGATTCTATGGGAAATCCTTAAAAAAATGCATGATGAGTTCCACAAAAATATTAAGCAGCATAACTGTTTTCAACACTGATAATAAGAAAAAATGCTTATCGAAAACAGTGTATTAGAATGATTTCTGAAGGACCACGTGACATTGAAGACTGGAACAATGATGCTGAAAATTCAGCTGCACATCACTGGAATGAATGACATTTTAAAATATATTTAAATTGAAAACGTGATTTGAAATTGTAATAATATTACTGCAGTTTGACTGTATTCATGACCGAATGCATTCAGACTTGGTTAGGCTTCCTTCAAAAACATTTTAAAAAATCTTACCGACCCCAAACACTTGAACGGTGTTTGTAGTGAGTGCATTGGCATTTGTGATTTAATTTCTCACCGAACAGCTGATGTGCGCATTTCTTTGATGCATGCAAGGACTGCTCATGGGGTTCGTGAGAGGAAGCACTGCGGTACTGTTTTTGTACCTCTCTGTGAAGGTAATCTCTATACGATCTCTCTAGCAGACCTCTGATCGGCCCTGCGTCTGAATGCAGAATAACCCGAGGGTTTCCTGAGCAAAGCCTACAGCATATTCAATTGCCGACAGCGCACTGTTTAGTCTTGACCCGGCCGTAATATGACCTGGAGCTGTGTGGAAGTGTTACTACTGGAATGAGATGTGATGAGAATAAACAGAAGTAAAGCAATGGCCTTTGAAAGCGAAGCAATGTCGCATCTGAAGACGTTTGTGAAGACCGAGAGACCCGTATTTGTTCACACAAGCTTATCGTTTCAGGAGAGCTCTTGCCATTTAGCGTGCGGTCCCCATCAGAGCGTCTGCGAACGGTCTGAGACGAAGACAAACATCTGATACTCACAGTGAGTTTGATTTCTCCATCCTTCATGCGGAGGTTCAGTCTGGCTGCCTCCAGATTCCTATCACGACTTGGGTCATCGATCAAAGACACAAACCCACTCAGATCCAACTTCTCTACATACTAAGCAGAAAACACACGCATGAAACATTTAAAGGAACAGCTCGACCAAAAATGGCTTGACTGACTTTTGTGAAACAGCAAGACATTTTCTAATGTCTGTTATTTAATTGTAATTTTTATTGTTAAAAAATAAAGCCAATTAAAAAAATTAATCCAATAAATGATATTAATACACATTTAAAGATATTTATAATTAAATGTAAATAATACTATTATTATTATATTTTTATTATTTAGAAAATGTATGTTTAATTACATAATATAAAAATGCACACAAATACATTTTTACATGATAATAATTACAGTAAAATTATTATCATTATTAATAATAATACAGATCACAATAAAATTACAATACAAATTTATGGCTGTCTGAATTTCTTTGCTTTAATATGATATATGCATAAAATGCTAATATGCATAATATACTTTTTGCTTAGTAAGGAAGTCATCTTAAATATGATTTCATGCGGTTAATACTTCAAAATTCAGATTTCTCATAAATATGAGAAAATCACATGACCGCATTTTCATTATTGTTTAGTTGAAATCAGTAGCTCGGACGTTTCTGTCTGAGATCTCATTTTGTGTTTCATAGAATAATCCAGGTCTGGAACGACATGACGGTGACTAAATAATAAAAGCATTTTTTTTTATTTTGATGTAAACTATTCTTGTAATAATTAAAAAAAAAACCTCATAATAACACCGGTATAAACACGCTTTAGAAGTGATCACGTTCCGTGAACATCTATGTAAATATTTTCCAGCAAACTTTGCATGTTGCTACTTATAAGTAAGCCTACCCATTCACAGCTGATGTTATAGAGGCTGAAACTGCTATCTCGGTGTGTTCAGAATAAAAATCAATACCAAAACCACAATTAAGTAGAGTCTGATAAAACATCTCTTTGCCATCTGCTCTCTCGTGGCTGACTGCGCTTAATGAGATGATAAGGTTACGATGGACTTGAAGAGCTGAAGGGGATTTGCAGAAGAATGTCCTTCTAGATCCTAATGCTCCACAGATTGATAGAGGATTGTACGGGACAAACATCTGTACAGTCCCTGTATATATCACTTACATTTGTGTCCTTAGGGTTGTTGAAGAAGTACAGCGTGTTTCCACATAAACAGGTCCATAAACGCCGAGCTACCTGCATCCGAAGACAACGAAAGACAAATTTCCGTATCTGGTCTTTAAGGAAGTATGAGATGTGCATGCATGTGCATCGTTGTTGGACATTGATGGGCTATATAAAGACATAAATCGTCTCTTTTGGAAATCAGGGTGGTTAAATGTGCGTTTAGGGCACGAATGCGTTATTTTGAAATGCTAATGCTCCGATTCTGACAGCAAAGCGAATGGAGTCGTCTCTGCATAGATTACTGCTCTTCTGTCTGTAATTCTCTGCTCTGTCTGGCTCTATCCTGATCTCAGTGGCAGCTCATGGCTCCCCGGGGCACAGCTTACACACACACACACACACACACACACACACACTCTGACCGACCTAGAGCACAGCTGTCCTAAATCTGAGACCCACCCCCCGTCACACTCCCATCACACATGGTGCACCTGAACCCCTCTCAATATTCCCTTCTGAATATGCAGTCTGGGATTAATTTGTGCAAGTGATGCTTAGTCAACACCATTTTTCTTTAGCTTTGAATTAAAATATACACTTTAGACATTGTGTAAAACTCTAAATATGCCGTAACTGTTATAATATACATAGGAAATTAATATTATTGCATATTGGGTTATAAAGTATTATAAAGTGTGTGTTTATACACTTTTGTATAAATTTGCATATCTACTTATCTATATGTAATATCTGAGAGAGATTATTATATAGAGTTTTATTGTTTTTTGCATTAATTAGCTTTGTGTGTGTGTGTGTGTGTTTATATATATACACAATAAACACACACACACAAAGCATATTTTTTATGGATAATATTGAAATAAGTCAATAAATTTAACATCTATTTTGCATAGTTATGAACTCAATTTGTTAAACTGTGCATTACGCACTGACAGTAAGGTCAGTGTGTGAATTATTCCTTAACTTATTTAATTATTAACCAGATTAATGAGTATAAAGTGTCTAGAAGTTACACGAAAACAGAAATTGCAAACGTGCGCCTTGGCAAGCCTCACGCGCTACTTATTATGACTTTCAAAAGCTTTCGATATATTCAGGGTTAATCTATCACGTTAAACGGCAGTTGACACGACGAGGCTGTCTGCGGCAGATAACGGCGAGCTCGGTTCTGAATGTAACGCGATACACTCACTGCAGCAAGAGATGCGTCTCGCTTTAAAACACGGGATGGATCGTATTAATCTCACACTTCGGTCTGCATTGAGGTGTGCCCACTACCAGAGCAGCTGAGAAGCAGCAGAGAATTTAAAAGACAAAAATAAGTGCTCGCATAGGAGTTGTGGCATTTAAAGAGCTGCATAACGCATGGCGCAGAAAAACGACGGCTCGTTCGTTCACTGACGTTGCAACGGACATGCACAAGTAATATTTGAGTGGTCACTCAAACGAAATGATACACTCGAAATCATATTCATACAGCTGATCCATGACAACCTCGCCCATATCCGCACAATACGCGCGTGCGGCATATGCCAAGCGTAACAGTCGCGCGTATTGATATAAGAAGATTAATGTTTGGCATGTCGTAATGTCCGCTTACCTTCTCTTTCGCTCCTCTTTTCTCCAGGTATCCCTCGTAATAACAGGGCGGCAGCTGCGCTCTCGGGCTCCCGGTGCGAGGATTCGCGGGCGCAGCCGCCATGACTCGAGCAGCTCTGCCCGGTACTGACACACACACACACACACACACACACACACACACACACACAGCAGCGGGACAAAGACCCGCTGGATGATGCTACTGACCGGGAAGCGACACGCCTTCTTTGCGCGAGAGATGGATGGCACTGGACGCGCGTGATGAATCTCGTCACCGACACGCGTTCAGCCGCTCAATACGACATCTGTGAACGTAGTACGACGCTCGCGCTCAGGAAAACATCTCCGTTATTTTCTGGAAAGCGTCATTTGTATGCTTACGTTACTGCTCGTTAATTAATGCCTATTTCGAAGTTGAGAGTTAATTCTGCAGTAATTCAGTTATATCTTAAGTTTATCGTATTATACAATATTATGGAATGCAAGCAATTAGTGTACATATAAGTAGTTAATAATTATAAAACATTTCAAGATTCTCAACACACACACATCTATACATACACAATCACACACACAGACACACACACACACACACAGACACATATATGTATATATATATATATATATATATATATATATATATATATATATATATATATATATATATATATATATATATATATATATATATATATATATATATAGATAGAGAGAGAGAGAGAGGAGAGAGAAGAGAGAGACAGAGACAGAGACAGAGAGAGAGAGAGAGACAGAAAGAGAGAGAGAGAGAGACAGAGACAGAAAGAGAGAGACAGAGAGACAGAGACAGAAAGAGAGACAGACAGACAGACAGACAGAAAGAGAAAGAAAGAGAGAGAGAGAGAGAGAGAGTCTTAAAACCAAACCAAAATATTACCAATTCTTGTTTTATGATTTTTTTTTTTTTTGATGTACCACAAAAATTGACTACTGTATGTAACGTGCAGTGTTGGGAGTAATCAACATAATCAGTAATGCAATACTTCTTAATTTACAAGAGTACATTTTCATAAAAGTAATGCTAGTTGCTTTGTTTTTCCATTTATTGACTGAGGAGTCTCCTGTTGGGAGAAATCCAAAGGCCAGAGTCAATGTGTGTGGAGAAAAAAAAGGCATTTAGCATTCATCGAAATGGTGAAATGCAAAAAATGACCCAAACCTGCAATAATTTAATAAGAAATGGTTAGAAAATTAGAATGTAGAAATGTAGGTTATGCCACTTTATTTGCTGCAGACCTTTTATGATTCAGTTCAACCATATCAATAAGCAAAAATTAAATCAGAGAGAGACAAAAGAGTATTGCACCTTCTTCTCCTTTATTCTACTGCACAGACAGGAATTTATTTTTCCTTCAGCCTGAGGTTTATTCATTACACTTTTTTTCTTTTGCATTTGCTATAAATAGAACTTCTAATATAAAAAAACAAAATCAAGCCCTGGTTTTATTTAAGAATTAACATAAAAGTAATGCAAAAGTGATGCAACACGTTACTTTCCATAAAAGTAGCGCAAGTAGTTACTTTGTTAAGGAGTAACGCAATATTGTAATATTACTTTTAAAAGTAACTTTGCTCAACACTTGTTAGTGTGAGTGTGTGTACATATATACACACACACACATATACATATATATACACACATATACATATATATATATAGAGATATACATATGTTATGCAGTTTTTTTAATATTGTGGTTTGCGTTGTTTTTTAGTCAAAATAATCCAAGTGCAGTTTGATAGATTCATTTGATGAATGAAAAAACATGATATCTGGGAATTGTTGAAAACGGAGTTATCCGTTTTTGCAAATTAACTTTTGCCAAAGCTGAAAAGGGATTTAACCATAAAAACAATTCCATTAAGTTTAATACTGCTTTAAATGGTTGTTTTCCCTCCAAAACTGGGGTTTTAGGTTTCAATTAATTGCAATTTCGTTGTTGTTCATTTTGAGCCAAAAAAATCAATCACACATCGTTACACCGAATGACATTTTAGTGGGAAAATTTTTGTAAATCAGAGAAAAATCTATTCATGCCACATTAAAATGACTCCTCACCCCAAACACCAATTATTTGTCATTTATTTTTCATTTGCCACTATCCTAGGTTTTGCCAATTTGTCAATACAATTTTGTTACTCATTTAAAACTTTTATATGCTTCCTTATATGTACAGTACACCTTATTTTTTATTCTTAAAAGTAAACATTTCTCCAAAAAATGTTCTCTGTTTGAATGCCAAAAATGCAAATCTAAGACCAGCCAACCATCTTAGGCTAGAGGAAAAAAAAGAAAAAAAAAAAACACCTCTCTGCTGAAAGCTTTCTTTAATCACTCCTCTCCGGCTTCTGTCCATGCTTTTCATTCTCGCTGGTGAGAGAAACCCAGACAGCTACAGTTTTCACCTTTATTTAAAATGAAAATATACAACGTTCTCTAACAAAACATAAAAATCACAAATGGATCAGGGAGGGAATACTGATTCAAACAAGCATTCTTTATGAAACACTTTCCGATCGTCATAAATCTCGATTTGAGGTCTAACAACGTTTACCAGGGACAGTACGTTTTTTCCCATTACACAAAATACAATCCACCCATAATAAAATATGACCGTTAAGTGTAGTGTGAGCAACATCAGAAGGCATGTAGATAGTACAGTACTACAGTGAGAAGCAGCGAGACCTTAACCAATGTCTCTCACCCGAAGCTATACTTTTCAAAAGCTGGTCCCACTGGTTCCTTTCAGGCGTAAACAACTGATTTTCCTGAAATCTGAACTGCTGATTAATACGAAATCAATTACACGAGTAAAAATGAAAAAAAGGCACATCAAAAGAGGCATGATGTTTGCCGCCGAAATCTCATTCTTTCTGAACATGCTGTGGTTTATACTTTATGACCTATCACTGGCAATTATGATGCACAGCATGGGACACCACACTTTCCCTCAGCTCTGATTTCCTACTTTTACTACAGGGACAGATTACAGCCCGATGCCACTTTTCACAATTTCCTCGTCGAGATTCCTGGAAGAGTTTGGGGTGAGAAAGAAATGTGAAAAATGGCATTTTGTTCATAAAATCTAAAACTGCTAAACATGTCTATCATGAGGTACGTAACGGCACATGGAAGAGCTGCCGTTTATTTTTCATTGAACTACACCTTGATATTTGCAGATTACAGACCTTCAAAAATCAAGAAGCGCTCCACAAATAGCTGAATAACATTGGTACTGCAACGAAAAGACTAGAAAAATCCACAAATACAAAAGATATAGGAACCATGTAAACTTTAGTTTGGTAAGGTTTATGAAAATTTAGCTGTCAGCACTAGAACGTCTTTTTTCTTTTTTTTCTTTTGGTTCTGAACGTCTGATATTAAGAACGAGTCCCAAAGAGATTCTATGTACCTTTCCCTGAGAAGCCGAACCAGAACCAGAACCAGTGAGAAAGTGAAACTAGTTAAAGCCATAATAATACAGAAGACAACCTGGGCTTAAAAAACTGAATCACAAAAGCGGTTCACACACTTAATTTCCCTTTTCAAGAACTCGACGTTCACGCTGAACTCGAACATCTGTAAGCGGAGGTATTCTATTATGCGAGTGCCACTATTTTTCTCAGAAGAAGTGGATTTATAAAAGGTTCCCTTTCCAGAAAAGTAAACGAGGTGTGGTATCATGCGGAAAAAGAAAAGTAAAAAATGACTGTCGTGTGCATAAACACAAACGGGTAGTTCTGGTTCATTAAACGGCTGGATTTACCTACAGGATTTGCAAGCAGGAAGTGTTCATTTAAGGAAATAGTTTAATTTACTCGCCCTGATGCCATTCAAAACCATACGACTCTGAAACTGGAAGTGTTCGGAACAACATAAAGGTGAGAAAATAAAACTTAACTTTTATTTTTGAGTAAATCGTCCCTGTTAATGCTCATGCAAAGACTCTCTGACCTCCCTTCTTGTTTCGTTGCTAAAGCCACCTAATTATTAACGCAGAGATAAAGTGCATTTAAAGGGATAGCTCGCCCAAATTCATCGCCGCTTACTCACCCTTCACTTTTTGGGTGCGTATCCCTTTATGGAAAATGAAACGAACCCAAAACAGCTTAAACTAACGGGAAAGGGTTAGCCAAGCAGTCATGATATTCAAATGAACAACTGCATTAGGAATTAAAATAAGTTGTATTCAAATACATCGACCTTTGAGCCATTCGGAAAGAGCTAAGCTGAGGGACAAACACTAGGCAAGATTTTTTTTTAACTGTTGTACGCAAACTCAGCCAGTAGAGGTCAGTGAATACCAACAGAAGACACTTCTTGGCATTATAGGAAAGCTAAAGGAAAATTGTCTCTTCTCAATGATGTTTGTTGCATTTTGGGAGAATATTTCCTAATATGAACTAAATGCTGGACCTGAACCCTAAGTAACAAATAATATCCCAGACTCTTATTGTATTATTACCCAACATCTCTCTCAGGAGGTCAAAGTGCTCATAGTGAAATACAAGTCACAGATTTTTCCTGTCTCCCTGTGTGTACCTGCCATTGCACTTCCTCTTCCTGTTTTGTGTGGGATCAGTGCCGCAGCGGCACCACCACCTCTACGTAGTTACAGGGGAACAATCCGGACTGGCCGCGCACGGTTCCCTCGAACCAGTTCTCGTCTATCTGATTGGTCAGCGTGATGACGTCACCCTCGCAGAAGCCTAGCTCTCCGTCGTTCTCCGGTTCAAAGTCATACAGAGCCTTGCAGCAGGGCTGATCTGTCGCTATGGAGACCAAAGAGTGAATGAGAACAGAGGATAAAAGGTGAAGATGTGAAGAGAAAGAGAGAGAGAAATAACTATTAGAAGAAAGATCATTTTAAGTACACATGAAGAAAATCGAATCAAAAGGGGCTTTATATAACGACTACTTTGAACAGGATTTGAAACGAATAAAAAATAAAACGTATGCTTTTTTTTAATAGAGTATTAGCGTTGCATAACATAACTAAATGTTAAATGTTACATAACTACATTTTGTAAACACTAATTGTGTCATTTATTTAATTCCAGCAATATTAACTAATTGTAACAACTCTAGGTTAATAAATAAGGTTAAATACTAATAAAAAGTAATAATAACTTAAATAAAATAAATTATAAAATAATGTGACAAAATAATAATATTATAATACGTTGATTTAATAAATAAATATTTCAGCTGTAAACATAGTAAGAAATTTTAATCATTTGCCATAATGAATTTCTAGATGAAAAGGTTAAATGATAAGTTGCATTAAAAAAAGCTTGCCATATAAATGAAATAATAAATAAAAATTCATATTCATATATATATATATATATATAAAAAAATCATCATCAAAACAAATCTTTTTATTCGTTCCATTATAGATAATTATATTTAATACTTTTATTTTAAACAATATTATATTTATATACAGTGGTAAGGTGTTGGTTTATAAAACATGTTTTCTGGATTATTATTAAAATAATCTTGGCAGAGAATTTGAACGTTTCAATCAATGTAGTTCACTAAAATGTGTGTAAAAATGTACAGTTGGTGCATTTAAAACTATGAATGTTCTGTGAAACAATAGTTTAACAGGGAATACTAACAACAGTTTAATCTAACATATCTAATTCCAAAAACCTAGGATTGATGCCTTTATTGAAGAAGAAAAAAAAGACGGACATTAGTTCTGTGCCAATGAAACGAACAAAACACATGCGGCGTTTTATGCATATGTACTACAGCCTTCATACAAAAAACATCAACCGGTAGGAAAGTGACAGTTCTGCCACCTCTAAACATGCAGGTCCCAAAACCATCAATATTAGTTTCCAAGCAATCCAAACGTACCACGGGCTACGCAACACTCACTGAACACTTACTTCCACAACATTAATTATAGGAATCACCGCAAATCATAACATAAATGCCGTCTGTGCAGTGCGTTCCAAATCAGCCAATTAAAAAGTTGCATTTAGGTAGGGAAGCTGTCTTAGGCAGGTACCCTATGTAAACAGCAGAAAGCGAGGCAGATCATTGGGTTTGAAAGCAGCTTATTTATGTATGTGTGAGCTGAGATGTTCTTAAACCGTTCATGCAGGGTTTAATAAATAACTAATTTTTGAGCTAAATGAGCTAAATAAGCCCCCGGTGGATAATTCAACACATGGCACAACGAGCACATGTTTGATTAATCTCATGAAGGGAAAATAAACGAGTCACACTCACAGAGCATCTCATACACACGAGTGATCTTTCTGTGCTCATCATGAATTTGTTAAATGTGTGAGCGTGTTTAGCGTTTTCGGTACGATCCTATGCTGGAAATAATCAGGCATAGAATGAAAGCCCTTCACCATCCCGAGTGTCTGTTTGTGTGTGACTCACAATTGCGTTTCTGGCGTGAAGATGTCCTGTTAAATGAGGGAGCCGCTGACGTAAAAGAAGGAAAAACAATAGTCAGTCTCTTTGCGTGGCTCCACACGGTCTTTCACAGCGAAACCCAGCTGGAACAGGCATCAAAAGCACACATCCGTTCACACAAACATGCATGAGAGGCTCGTCTTCACACGTACTGCATGTACTGCTTCAGCAGGATGTATTATGTGAATTTTCTATATAAACGTTTAGGAAAATGCACCGTAGACAACAAATACTAAATCTCACAGCTCAATGCATCAGTGGTGCTGTTGTTAACTCGAGCTAATTTAACAAAAAAAAAAAGTCAGAGCAAATTAGAAAGATCACCTTGGCAACTACATCTAAGATAAAGTGCTAAATTAAAAAAAAAAATTATGAATTACAAAAAATAAATAAATAAATAAAAAAAAAAATAATGCTAAATAAAAATATTTTTAAAACAATGTAAAAAAAATATGAACGCAAATAACAAAAAATAAATTAAATGATTCAGAACATTAATAAATGCTATAATAGTGTATTACACTGCATTGCACTCAATTTAACCTAATAAAAAAAAAATTTAAATACAAAAAACTGCACTAGAGAATAACCGAAATAAGTTGAGAAGTACTAAAATGACTAAAACTATAAATAAAGCTAAACTGAATAAAAATAGCACAATATTTCTAAAACTTTAAAGCTTAAAAATAATATTAATGCATAATAGCATATACGGCAAATATTAAAATAACATCTGAAATACTCAACTATACTTTACTTGTTTAACGATGAACGCATGATTTTAAATATCACAATTGATTTGACTCCCAAAAGTGAGAAGATCTCTACACAAATTTAGCATTTCGTACAATTTTATTTCCGAAATGTTAACCAGATGCCACCTGAGCTAAACATGTAGTTTCAAAAGTTTAATGGTGCGCACTGCGTCCTAAACAATGTCTGGGCCTGAAAACTCCAAAATGCTGAAGGTAAGATGGTAAGAAATATAAAAACACCATCAAAGTTTGTTCAAATTTTGTCGTTAATTCAAAGAATGTTAATTATAACCCACAGTTTAGTCTGTGAATCAAAATGCTGTCTATTTGGGCACTTGAAAGTAGTTCAGTATCTCATGTGAATAAACATTTTACAAGAAGCATGCATTGTAGTCAGTAAATATTGGCTTTGCTATGTCTAAAGCTCACTTCAATTTGTCCTAGATCATTAGACGTGACTTTATTGTGCCTTGGAAGGCTGCTTGAAACCTCAGACAGTCTGTTTCCATTGTGAACAAAATCAAAACTTAGTAAGTCGCTGACTGTCTGGCCAGACGGATTGGCATAGGTTTTGGAAAGCTAAACGTTTTAAAATACTAAGTATTATACAGTATACACCCTGTGCAGCATGCAGCGTTCCATTCAGAACATGTTTGTTAATCAACTGTGCTGTCTTGTCTGGTCTCGTCTCCGTGGAAACTAGGGACTGTATGAGAATAAATTCTCGGTCTGTGGAAATCTGCGTAGCTCCTCGTTACGTAAATCGGTGAATATGACATATTAGACTGATTTCCATTAACCCTTCAGTCTTGATTAAAACGATTTTTAGAAGATAAAACTGTAATGTGTAAGTTAAGGCATCCTTCAGGAAGACCATTACGTTGCATAAATAACCTTTCCTTAAGGCAAGTCTGTCGTTTGCACAGGTAATGGCTTTTGTTATTTCATATCTAATCCACCATTACCATTCAGATTCCCTGATGAAATCAAATTAAAATCACATTTAGGCCACCTCGAAAATATTGCTTAATTAAAGTCTTAAAACTGTCTCGGCTGTTGATTTATTTTTGATTGTTAAAGAAATGGGTTCAGACAAAAATGAAGATATATAAGAGTTACTTCATGAGAACAGATTTGGAGAAATTTAGCATGGCCTCACTTGCTGAACAATGGATCACCTGCAGTGAATGGGTGCCGCCAAAATGAGTCCGAAAAAAAAACAAAAAACACACCACTCCAGTCCAGCAATGAACATCTTGTAAAGTGAAAAGCTGCAAGTTTATAAAAACAAATCCATCATTAAAGTATTTTAACATTATTAAGTTTAGTTCTGGCCATAATATGAGTATATATTTCAGAAAAACATTTTTCATATAGTAACACTGCTGACCTCTCACATCAAAATCTACTGATATGTGTGTTTAGAACAGTTTTTGATCATTGTCTATTATAAACAGTGCTTAAAAAAAAAACCTCATTTTACCAGCATGGTTGAGGTTAGATTACTTTTACTTTTTTAAGCATCATTATGGGTTAACTTTAGCTGGGAGCAACAATGTTCAAGTCAAAATATCTTAACAACGGATTTGATTCTTATAAATATTTCAGTGCACAAGATGTTAACTGATAGACTGAAGTGGTGTGGATTACTTGTCAATTATTGTGATGTTTTTATGAACTCTCATTCTGCCGGCACCCATTCACTGCAGAGGATCCGTTGCTGAGCAAGTAACGCTAAATTTCGGACGGGCTGACACGGAGTAAAATTTCAGCACATTCTTATTTTAGGGTGAACTACTCCTTATGTAAATGAACAGGGAGAGCTCACCTGCAGACGGATGCGAGGGTGGCGCAGCGGATGGGTTCCAGCCTCCGTTAGAGTCTTCCGGTTCTGAGCAATCAAAACTGGGTCTGGACACAGGCATCCGTTTCTGGCGTGGCTGAGACTGGGCCTTGTTTACTCTGCAGAGCACATACGCAAACGTGAACACAAATGCATGCAAACAAAAACAGGTAAACCACCTACGAAGAGAAAGAGGCTGAAAAAAAGTTCCCCAGAAAATGAATGGATTCTATACAGAGCACTTGAAGAAAGTGGAGAGGCCGCAAGGACTTCTGTAATATTGTTGTTACGATTCTAATTGTAATTGTTCAGTTTCATGTTATTGTAACCACATAGGAAAAAAAGGAATCGAAATATCTCCTTATGCGTTCCAGTGAAGAATGTCAAACAGGTTCGGAATGAGATGACGAATTTATTTTGTGATGAGGACAGAAAGATGCAACGGATTTTCATCTCGAACCTTTCTCTCATTTGCTGCGCAAGCTCCTCCAGGACCTCCATAGACTGTCTGTGAAACTGCAGCTGAGATTCGACCAAAGCTGAGAGCTGACTCACCTGCTCCACCTACAAATCACACACACAGAGCATGAAAACATGCCATTGCCTTAGAATAAAGAGCTATAATCTGTAAGCTTCTTTTACGCTTCACCGTGTCTGATTTTGCATCTCTATTTCTGTCTGCTACTTCATAAGACATTCAGGAAACATCTCAGTAAGTAAACAGTTTTTTTTTAGTTCTTGTTTTTAGCATTAAAAATCAATTATGAAATGACAAACAGGACTCCTGTGGCTTTCTGCTAGGTTTATTATAGTAAACTAAAGCAGAAACTGAACAAAGTAACTGTAACGAGTTTCAAGTTAAATAAAATAATAAAAAAAAAAAAACGAATGGCTGGCAATCATTTTAATTTAATAAGGAAAAAGAAAAATTCACCAAAAAAATTATTAAAAAAAAAACAACAACAAAAAACCCCCACTAAAACTTTAAAATGATAGTGGAAAAATAAAAGCTACAAGCTACAATAGTATCTATCCTAAAGCTACAAAATTTATCTTAACTATGTTAAACCAATGTTAAAACTAATATTGCATCAATAAATAAAAACTAGGGCGTAACCCTTCATAATGAAGAGTTATGAGAAGTCATAATGAAGAGTTTAAAAGTAGTTACATGCAAAAATTTAATATTAAAATATGCTCCTGAAAACTGCTGGAAGGAGTTTTATGTCCAAATAATAAATAATAACGTTGAGATTTATAAAATGAAATGACAATGAACATTCCTATGTTGACTCAAACAATATTAAGATGCAATATGTAAAGAATGCAGTAAATATTTATAAAAATACATGGCACAATTATACTACATTATACAATTATACCAATGACCACTACTGTCTTGTCTTGGACCATGGTATTTGCAAGGTACATGCATAGCAAATTAATGAACTTTCTGTTAGCATGCATTAATAACCTTATTTAATTACAGGCCTGCGTTTAAGAACGATGCAGCTTTGCGATGAAGTTTTCACAGTCTCTGGGCCACAGTTCAGTGTCGATAAAACAGACTGATAAATGTGTTGGCTCAGCAGACTGTCTGGAAAATATCCAGCACTCTTTGATGTGGATCACTGTAGCAACAGTATAGTAATATGACTCTCCCTGGTCCTGAATTATGAAAACGTTCCAAAAGCGGGCCATTTGATTAGAATTTTAGTGCTGTTCTCTCAGAAAAGCACCACTTTTACTATTGATTATTACTTTAAGAAACCGAAAGGATCTAAGCAAGAAGATTACCAAAATAATCGAAGCCAATTTTTTTGTAATTTTATTTTTGATATTTTGTAACTGTAGTTACATTTTCATTATTGCTTTGGCAGGTACTTTTTTTTCTTAAAGTGTGTTTGTGTTGCCAAAAAACACACACAGACGCGCACACACACAGACGCGCACACACACAGACGCGCACACACACCCCAAGAACGAGATCAAAGCTCAAGGTCCATATTGTGCATCAATACCTATCAGCATCTTAAAAAGAAGGTGCTCAGAGCGTCTAATAGGCTGAAGCGAGCTTACGTCAGTATCCAGAAGGTTTTGCATGCTGGTTTCAGCTGCTTCTTTGGACTCTTCGAACTTCTCTGCTGCTAGCCTGAGCTCCTCATCCGGAATCTTCCCCTGACGCTTCTTCTTGTAGTCGTAATCCAGTCGACGGCCCTCAAGTTTCTTCAGATGATGCTGAGAAAGAGCATTAGCAGCCCAAGAAACAAATGCTCACACATTCAGGCCGGGACATTTAAACAGGACATTGGATGCAAATATCACTTTTACACAGTGTTTGCATATAAATGTGTTTTAGCAGTGTGTAGACTTAAAACCCATTTGCTCCTTTCTATTTAATTCCCCAAAATAATAAGCATTCTTAATTATCAAGCCTTTTTCATTTTATGAACATTATGACGCCATATTACTCAGGCCCCGCCCACGACCGTTGACTATATTGTATGCCAAGGATACAGTGGATTAGATTGATTTGTTTTTGATGGTAACACACCTGTATGTCTTTCAGGTCCTTGTCGACTATAGTTTGGAAAGGGTCGATGAAGTTCTGTTTGACGTCAATGTCGAGACAGTCTTTCACTTCTGCCAGTCTCTTCATGGCCTCTCCCATCTCCACTAAAGCGCCACCTAAAGATTGGATGGAGAACGTGAACAAATTCTGTCAAACGCATCAAAAAAGATGTTTACAAAATATATGCCAGTGTGCTTTGTGTATTTACACTCAAAATACACACAAATGCATGCATATATTTCAGAAAAATTTTGTTTGTATATTGGTTTTATTTTATAATCTAATTTATGTAAATATGAATAGACATGCAAATACATTTCCAAAATATATACTGTATGTTTGTGTATTTAAATATACACACGCATAATAAATATACACAGAACACACAAATACATCATTTGACAGCTCTAAAAAACAAAAAAAAAATACAATACAATATATTATAAGTCACAGATGTTTGACAGGTCTCTAATATTGAAATTCTGAGAATCTGTGTCCTGGTTTACTGTGTTGATAAATGTTACTGCAAGAATGGCTTTTATGCTTTGAGCAAATAATGTAAATGAAATGGTTTACAATTACAGTTTTTGTAACTGCTTGCAAAGCCTCCTCTCACCAAAGTTTGTGTCCTCTCCCATGTCACGGCCGTATTTAAGCATACACTCTCCCAGAAGGCCTTCTGCCTGCGGGTAACCTGGGCTCTTTACCTGCCCACGCATTTTAGACACGGTGTTCACCATGGTCAGCCTCGCTCTTGATGCTGTAGTACAAAACACACAGACAGAAATAAAAAAATAAAATAAAATAAAATAAAACATACACTACACTTTTCTCTTGTTTTAAATCTCTAAGCATAATTAAATCAAGAAGCATTTAACAAAATGACTAAAACATTAGTCTACATTTTTAAAGTGAACTACAGGAACAGTTAAAGACGACAAAAATGAAAATAAAAAAATTCACGCTATATAACATGTAGATGAGTTTCAGAAATTAAGCATTACAACACTCGCTCAGAAATGGATCCTTTGCGATGAACAGGAGTTCTTCCATTTAGCAAGAGTAAATGATATACTGGAGTGGTGTGGATTATTATGACGTTTCAAATCAGCTGTTGGGATCCATATTGTATATGAATCAAATGCAGCACATGGGGAATGTTCAGTCCATGCATTCACCTGGGTTAGGCTGCAGGTATTCGGTAGTTTTGCAGAGCACATCTGATATAGCTTTGCTGGTGATGTCAGCCTTCTGCGAAGCACAAATGTCAGAGAAAGGGGGAAATGTCTTTACATCACACCGTCAACAGAGGCGGCTCATTAATCGCTCGTCTACAGCTCTCAATGACAGAACCGAAACAATCAGCAACGGTCACACCTACTAAAACAACAGCCATGCAGGAAGCTGACTGGCACTAAGTTAAAGTAATATTCTGGGTTTTTAACAAATAATGGTGTTTAAAGCAGAAATGTGAAGCTTCTGTTAAAGTTAAAGCTCTTATGTAGTAAAATGTCAGTTATGAGCTGTGAAGTCGTACGAGTAGTCATTTTGCGGTGGGGCTACTTCTCTAGGCTGAGGAACTTCCGGTTATGCGTTGCTGACGTGCTTTTGGGTGGAAGTGATATTAACCGCATTTTTATTCTATTCTAATCTCAAGAACTACTAGAGCTAGTCTTGTCAACACGATGCTGCAGTTGAAAAACAAAAAAAGATTGTGGTTTTGCAGCATGACACGGGTAAAAGACAACATGAAAAAAGGATAATTAGAAAGCCTTTGTGTTTGTTCTTCGTCTACTACAATTATCCCAATATGAATGAGCCATTTTTGTGGCTGCATTTTGCGAAGCAGAAGCAGATATATTTCATATCCTATCCAATTATTTGCTATTCTTTATTTTTCTCACAATTAATTTGTTTTGGCCGGTCAATCACATCCTCGTGTTTGTGTAGAGGTTGTTTCTGGATTTTATAGGCAAAAGGAAGTTTATTTAGGAGAACCTGAACACTGACACTGCAATGTTAAAAATGTGTTACCCTCTCAAGGTCTTTGAAGTCCTCATCCAGTTTGGTTCCTTCTGCGCCTCCCACCTTCTCACTCATCATCTGAAACACAAACACATATAGATACTGGTATCTGCACAGGAACTTTCAGTAGGCTAAATGTTAATGCTGTTTTCTATCCTCCAACCCTTACAGAAAAGGTTTTGCAACTTTCTTTTAGAATTAAAGCCCAAAAGAGTGATCATCTCTCAAGAAACACACACAAGACTTATATGTGGCACATTAGGGAGTACTAAAATACAAGAAACATTCATTGGTTTGCAAATGTAAAGTCAAAGAGAGAAGCATCAGCTTTCATCGTGTCTTATGTTGAAGCCTCAGGCTTTTTATCTAATTATCTGCTGCACTTTCAGTTCACATTAAAGTGTGAGCGGGAAAAGGCAATAGTGTATGGCATGTAAAGAGCTTCAAATACGTTTTAATTTGTTGACTTCTATGAGCGCGTTCTTCTATGTGCAGAAAAATGTTACCGCTGTCAGGAT
Organism: Puntigrus tetrazona; assembly: GCF_018831695.1. Classification (NCBI taxonomy): domain Eukaryota; kingdom Metazoa; phylum Chordata; class Actinopteri; order Cypriniformes; family Cyprinidae; genus Puntigrus; species Puntigrus tetrazona. Next base: position 4,749,536 of record NC_056701.1, on the reverse strand, counting down.
CATTACTGTGAAACATTAATGACAATTAGCATACAGTTTGGATTATGGTTCTGTTTTGGGCAAGAACTTCCAGTGCATACGTGCATGGATGAGAACAGGAACAGCAGCTATAACCAACATAAATACACAGCAGTTCAATCATTTAAATGTACACATTTTAGAATTTTTTTCTGATTCGAGGAGAACCTGACTGGGTGAGAGGAGGAGCTGGGGATGGAGAAGGGTCAGGTAAATGCCAATGTGAGCATGACTGATGAACTAATGGTACGCTTGTCACACTTTAAAAAAACAAACAAACCGTAAACCCTACAAAATCATGTAGAATGAAACCACATTTCTCCTTTTCATTCTCCTGTTCTTGTTATTTTAGTGTCGTTGAAGTAATGCTGCAGTTTGTTGATATACTGAATTTGAATTATTTATAACATAAATACACAAATGAAAACTTAAAAGAATCTTCATGAAAATTAAGATCACAGAAACTGCTTTACATAGAAGATATTAATGCCATTTTTCGGATGTAAAACCATGTCACTATGGGTATTGTAGGTGGTTGGCAAGGTGAACTCATTTCGTAGTGCTTGCTTCTTAGGCCACATCAAAAGAGTTCTATTGACCACCAGGTAAAAAAAAAATCAAAAGTCCAATCACTTAAGAGAGCTAAAACCACCCTTTTTTGCTCTAGCAATCGCTACATCACATTTGTGTGTAGACGAGGAAAAAGAATTAAGAACATCAAAGGAAAGAAATTGAGTCAGGAATGGACCCTAGGGGCTCCTGTAGAGTTCCCCATTGGAGCTCTTCCTGTTGTTCGTCAATGATACTTCCTGTATGGGCGGCGCAAATGCTTCCGCTCAGTTTCACACAAAAAAGCACTCCTCCTTTATGAGCTGAACTCCCTTCAAACACAAACACAGACAGCATGTATGGGGTATTGTATTCCAGTAAACAGGAAGCCTTTTGTGTATCAAGATCATCCCGAAGGAAAATATTCAAACAAACCACGCAGCGCAGCCTGGGTGGCACGATCCATCAAGCTTACAATTGCACTAAAGCGTCTTAGGTCACTGTGGCGACGGTCATTTTCGTTAACTTTTAAAGTATCGGGACGCAAAGTTGTGTTCGTGAGTTTATCGGACAGCACTAAAAGCAAGATTGCAAAAAGACAAAAAGCTGCAAGTTAGGTTCACAGTAAGACAATCAAACCTCTTCCCCACTGCAGACATCCACAGCTCTCTAACTTTCACTCGTTCTGACCAAATACTTAATCAGTCTGTTGGTGAAACACACACCCAGTCTTCAGAGAGGAACACGCGTACATGTGTGTTTGACTGACAGCACCTCATACAGTGGCTCTATTGTACGGCCCAGAGTCGCTAGTGTTCTAATATGATTCAGATGTAGGTGTGGACACAGATACTGATCACAGGGATCACATTTCTATGATATGCAAAAAGAAATAGAGTTAAAGAAAGCAGCCATGTCATTTTACGGCTCTCGCCTTAAAATGGCATTGAAAGTAATGTATACACACGTACAAATTATCATTAGCATTTTTGGCCAAATGATTAATTGTAATAACGCCATACATTTTTCTGTGTTCTGTCGGATTTGTGTTTTACATTTTTAATTTTTTTTTTGTGCAATTTGTTTTGTTTCACATTTAAAAATCAACGAAAATTACATTAAAAAATAAAGAAATAGTATTTGCGCCAATATCTGAGCCACAATCATTTTCAGCATGCTGCACGATTCGATAAGAAAGGGAAGTCGTGCACTTTTGATTTGCATAATTATCTCTGCCCGACAGCAAATCAGACAACTCTGTTTCTAGCGTGCTGGAACAAAGGCGACACTTCTACACAATAGGAAATACACTATATAAATGCCTGCATGGAAACAGTTCGGTTCAAAGATATTGTGATATAAATTAACAATGCAAGAGATATTGGGTACATTAAAAAAGAAAACATGCTTGTCAGCCTCTAAGTGTAATTGCCACCTAAAGCCATAAAAAAAGAGCACGCGCGAAAGAGAATGAGGAGGAAGGGAACAGAAATCCAGTTTGACGACTAAATAAACAGTAAAATCCTCACATGCCTGTACATATTTCAGATTGTTAACGCAAACAATCAGAAAGTTGGAGCTTTTCGTGGCTAGCATAAAATCAAATGCTCAGATAATGCGATAACTGGTTTGTTTCTGAAAACAGTTAGAAAGCAGGACAGACAGAAATGCTGGTATCTGCAACAGGACTGCACGGTTCGTAAATGTCTTGCTGTTACATATTTAAAGTAATATTTCACCTAAAATGGAATGTTGTTATTCTCAAGACTATCTAAATGGTAGGTGAGTTTGTTTCCTCATCAGAACATATTTGGCTCTGCAGTGAATGGGTGGTGTCAGAATAAGTCCCAAAAAAAAAAAAACACCTTTCAATAACCTTTAATAATAATAATAATAATAATAATAATTCACAAATAACCCACGTCCAGTCCATCAATTAACATCTTGTGAAGTGAAACGCTGTGTTTTTAAGTAGCAAATTCCTTCATTAAGAGGTTTTAACTTTAGACTGTTGCTTCTGGCCAAAACACAAGACCAAAATGATGCTTCCTGTTTTCCTCTCACATCAAAATCCACTGCCATTTGTTTAGAACTGTTTTGGATGGTTTTCCCTTGCAAATGGGGTTTAATCTCGATATTTCCTAATGATGTACTTCACAATTTTTTATACATGACTCCAGTCAGTCTTGTGATGTTTTTAATCATTCTGACGGCACCCATTGACTGGAATGCTAAATTTCTCCAAATCCGTTTAGATTAACAAACTCATCTACACCGGCCTGAGGGCAAGTACATTTTTGTGTGAACCATCTAAATACTTTATAACTGTAAGTCTACTTTTAGTAGAATCTTTATGCATGTGTTTGTCTCAAAAAAAACTCACAAGTAACTCAGCTTTATGGCCTGTTTCATATGCTTTAAGTAAATAGACAGTACAATCCTATTCAACTTCAAACAATGACGTGAGATCGAGGTGAAACATGCTCTCCGTCGAAGCCTTAAAAAAGGAAAAAATGGTTAACTAATGACTTTGTTTTTAGTGACTATGAACATCAGGAAGTTCTGCATTTTCACCCTGCAGGTTTTAGTTTGGTTTTTTGTTGTTAATGAAGCTTGTGGACTGCAAGACTTCTCCTCTGACATTAACATGCTTGTCCCGATTCTTCTGCAACATGTCGATGCACGTCAGACTTGTTTTGCTTAAGCAGGTAAAGGAATGTTTCACCGGCTGACGCCAAAAACTTCAATTGAATGTCTGAAAGCGCGTGTGCAAAAGTTTGTCTCTTTCTGAAAACATCAGACTGTTTAAGAAACTGCCTTGCAGATAAATGCAGCAGCATTATTCACATTGCATAGACAACAACATATTTATTGCTAATGGTTAATACAATAAAATGGTAAATTAAGCATTATTGAGCCTTAATATTAAGTATAATTAAGGAAATCATCGTACTGCAGCATTTTGTAACAAAAACAAACAAAAAGATGTGTAAAATGTGCATGATGGAAATGAGGATGCAATTTTTGCATTACAGTAAAGAGAATTTGAGAGGGAAATGTGCACAATCATCACGAGAACAATATCACATTGCAAAACAATGCCCTAAAAATAGGGTTAATTTTGTTCATGCAAAATAACAATTCTCATGTTTTCAGTATAAAGGATGAATACATTTTCTCTGCGCATTACAAAAAAAAAACACTATGCGTCATCTGCCGAATAAAGTCAGGATTCTGCCAATAAAATGCATGCGTTTCCTGCTCAAAACCCACAGTATACAAGTTTAAATTTCATCTGAAATGTTAACCGCATTGGTCACTGTGGTGTGGTAAATGTGTTGCAATGCAAAGTCATGATTCTGCATTAATCTCTTTGATAGTGTCGTATGTGTGTACATGGCTATAAAAATCTTTACAGGAAATATTCATAGATCTAGCTTTATAGACTAACCATCATTTGGAAATATATGAGCTAATGCTATATTATGCTACAAAACAAAACTCTTAAACACACACACACACACACACACACACACACACACACACACACACATACATATATATATATATACATAATATACACATATACACACACATATAAAGAAAGTCTTGTAAATTATATATGTATCCATGTTTGTTTTTTTACATATAAAATATAAACAAAACGTATAAAGATTGTGTCTCAAAATCTAATAAGATGCCTGCTAAGAGGCCTAATAAGCTGTCTAGGTAGGGCACTCACTAAATTTTGAAACACAGCCATGTTTTAACTTTTACTTTACCAGAGCAAAGGAGACTCCGACTGAAATAAATCAAGTTGGAACTGACACAATAAACGTTTCTTCGTAACTCACGGTGTATTATTTGTTTACGGTTGCATCTAGTCTGTAAGTTTACGCTCGTGTACCAGCTGACGTGGAAACACTCACCTGACTCGCTTTATAAAACTGTTTCTTTAGTCCGGCAACAGACATCTTTGCGTCGGATCTTTTCGCTTTAACAAATTAAGATTTAATTTAATCCTCCCTATATTTAAAAACAAAACTATACGCTTCCACAGAGCTGTGAAAAAAAAAACTCTTCTTCCTGATCGGTCAGAGTTTAAACCTGCAGTGTGCACGTCACACCCCAACTAGCCCGCGACGCGACGCAACTAGAACGCTCCCATGCACGCGTCGCGTATAATAGGAGAGTTCTGATTGGTCGACTGCTTGCCAACGTCAGGATTTCAACGCTCGCATTGTAGCGTGTTGCAAAAGCCTATCGCACTGAACATGTGACGTTCTTTTCAATTATTTTTTGTAATGTATTTATATTACCCGCTGCAGATTGTTGTTTTGTTATGTATCTCTGGCAGTAGGAGAAATAATAAAGAGGCGTAACTATCTGATCTGATTGGTAGATTGAGTGTGTCGCGTTGCTTGCAAAGATAGAAACTCTCCAGCTTCCGGGTTAAGATTAATATCAGTGTTTAAGAACGGTTTGTTGCGTTTTCAATAAAATATTAATTCATTGAAATCCTCATTCATATTAAAAAAGACCCCTAACTAAAGCACCTGTACCCAATATATATATATATATATATATATATATATATATATATATATATATATATATATATATATATATATACACACACACACACACACACACACACACACATAACTGAAGTAAAATACTGTGTAGACAAATCACAAGCGACAACATTTATTTTTCAAGAATAAATCCATCTTTAGTTTTTATTTTTTTTTTTATTTCATTTATTCTGTGTCTTATAATTCAGGCTAAAAACCTGCAATAGTACATTAGCAGAAAGAGGAAAGGTCTTTGACACTTTGTGATTGACATTCAAAAAAAATATATATATATATTTAAATATAGCTACAGGACACAGTGATCAAGAATACGGGTCTCCTATTCGGTGCAAAGTGTGTATGTGTGCGTAATGTGTGTGTGTGTGTGTGTGTGTAGTCGGCAGAGGATACTGGTGAGACAGAGACCAGCCATCTCCCTGAGAATAAATCTTTTTTTGTGCGAAACACACAGAGCAGAAACAGTTTTTCTACGAAAAATGAAATAAACATGAAACCACAGAAATTGCTTTACAGGGTGACTGAATGAGACAAACACAGTTTCGTCTTTACAGGAAGGCATGCATCAAAGGCCTAGAGGTGGGGATTGTCAAAACAACACATTTAAAAATACATTACACGGACAGAATTCCCATATTTCTCATTCTTAAACGAGGACAGGCTACACTTTTTGATTTGAGATGTAAAGTTGGGCACACAATAGAAGACAGATTTCCTCTTGTTCAATTAAAAAAAAAAAAAAAAAACAGAGAGAGAGAGAGATACAACACTACATTTGATCTCTCATACAGAATACAAGCTCATTCGTTCATATGAATCATCTTAACCAGTTGTGTAGTATAGATAGTAGTACTATAAACAATGCAGTGAACCTCGATACCAGAGAACTCTGTCGAATCTTTATTTTGGTAAAAGAGTACGTAAAAATAGGATGGAAGGATACGATCCGGGCCACAGAAATTGACAAAAGGTGATGCAATCAACAATTTACAAAATAATACAACAGAAACCGCACTGGCCACAAGATGCATGTGGCATATCTGAACCCGAAACCTGCTGGACTGAGCTTTAGAATCCGTTTCTCTCGTTCGTTTCTGAAAAACACTGGTTTAGCGTTTGAAGTCCACCAGGCAGGCGATCCTATTGGAGGAAGTGTCTCATAGCATCAGACTGGGGTCATCAGGGTCGCCCCCAGCTCTGTGTGTGTCCCAGAGAACAAGCTGTTGAAAGCCATCCAGCTTGGTTCGGAATAACTGTCCGTCTCCTGTAAGCGTTCCCTCAGAATCGCTCACAGAGGGCAGCTCCAGAACAAAATTCATGCCAGTTCATGTTTTAAGTCCGGTATTCCCGTGCACACGCCGGAGGTACTCAAAAGCCGGCTAATGAAAGTCCTGGCTCATCTTTAACATCTCTGCCTTTCATCCTGCTCCACCATTCCATCTCTTTCCTGACTAAATATACTAATTTATTTACATTCCTATTCAAAATAATCTTTTAGAAATGTCCATAAAAATTAAATGAACATTGAACTATTTTTTTTTGTTTATATTCTAAAGTGGCATTTACAAGGGAAGGGGACGTGGGACTGAGGTTTCTCATTGCATTAAAATGACAACAAAAAAAATAAGGTGCAGCACCAAACACTGTCAAAATGTGCCTGAGCAAACAAGAGCATGTGTGGGTGGAACAAACGCATCAAATCTTGTATTTGTCAAGAGTGCAACAGTCTGGTTCCGGATGAATTTTTTCTTTTGAGAGCTTTTTCGCCTTATTTTTGAAACAATCATGTTTAAAAGTGGAATCTGTAATGACAAACTACATTACCCATGAAGCTGTACAGACAATCCCACCAATCAGAGAGCTCGGAGGGAACTACAAAATACAATATACTTAAAAAAATAAACGTACTTAGATCATACTTTGTACTAATTAAGTCCAAAACTGAATAGTTTTATTGATACATGAGAAGTAAAAGGAATCATGTCATATAATCACCATCACTGCTAACTTTTTTTTCAGTTGCAGTGCTTCATGGATTTGTAGTTTTTTTTCCCCCTCCTCACTAAAACCATTAGGCATTCAGCCTTTGTGTTATTGTCCAATTTTCGATATTTTTTTGCTTCAACAAACTTTGTAATGTTGCAATTTCTTCTCATAGCCCATTGGTTTGACTCTTTTCTTGTAACGCTTTTACAAAACTTATTGTAAAAATAAAAATGAACAGAAAAAACACTTCAGAAACCAGCACTGCTGAAAAAGTGGACGGCACTAACGCACTCTATCACTTACAGTCATGCCAAAGTTTGCAAACCCTTTAATATATAAGACTGTTTTTTTGTTGAATATCTCTTTTGCATATAACAATGTGCCCTGTTGAGCACTGTCGCAAGCAAATGTTGTTTACTAACTAATCTAATACTGCACTAAACGAGTCAAATTCTGTTGAATATGTGGTATGTGATCATGTAAATAACTGTTAAAATGAGGATTTCGTGGTTGCTGTTGCATTATTGTAACAAAAGGCGTTCACAAATATTTGACCATGACTGCACTCTTATAATGAAAAAAAAAGACTTCTATTGCACATTAGAAAAGAGTTTAGCACACTTATGATTTCTGGTTTGTTTAAATAGCTTTAAAGTTTTCTTTAAATTTTAAAGAAAATTTTAAAGTTTAAAGAAAATTCTAAGTTAAATACAAGTTAAACTCAGATGCTAATATATACAGTTAAGCTGCCCAATAGACATCCACTGTAAGTGCATTTCTGTCGATATTTGTGCGTTTTCACAAACTGGGGTTTTATTTTTTGATAATGACTATTCTCATTAAATTAAACGCTTTTTATTTAAACTTGGAAATGAGCTTGACTTGTATTTAACGTGAAACGTTCCTTTAAAGTAGCATTGGTAACATTGGTCCCTTCATTTTTAACAAACAATCTGGGCACATAAGTTGTTTTTTTCTGTTTTTTTATATGAGTGGATTGTCAAAGTCTCATAAAGCATAAAGCAAGACCAAAAGTGCGTTGTGTACATTCGGTCTCAAATCAAAATAAGTGCTTTTGGGATACATTCATGATTCGTCAGAGGATGAAAAACGAAGGGAGAGAGAGGAAAAAAAAGCAATAGTAGTGCTTAAAGAGTGATTCAGTCGCGAAGGGCAGTTGACGTCATCTAGTATGTTGTATTTGCTTTGAGAGTTTGATCCTTGTAAAATTATTAAAATTATAAAACCTCTTATAAACTCCTTTAAATATCTCTGTGTACAGATGCAGAAGGAACAGTGGCATGCTTAGACAGCTACAAGTTGGGACGAAGGGCCTTCGCAAGCATACATCTGTACGTAAAAGAGCATTACGGAGTGTTTCCTTAAAATAAACCGAGATCTGAGAGCACAACTCCAGAAATAAACTCTATATGAGTGTCAAATCTGAAAGTTTGTTGGCTCCCATGTTTGTAGTGTATTGTGTGTGTGCGTGTCTGTATGCTAACAGACTGAGGATTCTCCCTGGAGGTTTTTAAAATTCAATTGAAATGCTGTTTTTACACGTAATGACCTCTCTCGCTTTAACGCTCACTCGTGATTTCCCCTACACACTCTCTGTCATTTTCTCCCTCGCTATCTCCCTCTCTCTAACTGTTGGTAGAGTCAGGGAAGTTGATGTCGCTGCCGAACACTTCCCTGTACAGAGGTGGGAAGCTGTAGGCTGTCTCCGGGTGAACTAGGCGGAAGAACTCCAGCTTGTCAATATGCAGGTTACAGATGGATTTCATCTGCGGTAGTTTGGACACCATCTGCGAAACAACAGATCAAATACTTCACAATACTGAACTGAAACTGCTGGATAATCCAAGCCTGACCTTTGAACTGGTGCACAAACCGTGTATAACACAAGTTATACAACTGTTCAAAAGTGGGGCCAGTAAGATTTTTTTATTAGTATTTATTAAATCAAAAATATAGTAAAACTGTGATAGAGAAATATTATTACAATATATATTTTCTAATCTTTTCTATTTTATTGTATTGTGAATGTAATTAATTTCTGTGATCAAATAATTGGAAATATTTATTAGCGCTGACAACTGTTGGGTTGCTTCATATTTTTGTGGAAACAGTGACAGTGATTATCTGATAACTGGAAAGTTCAAAACAGCATTTATTTGAAATTGAACTAGATAGATCATAATTGTATTTACTGTCATTTTGTAAAAAATTCTTTAAAAAAACAGCAAAATTTAAAAATAAAATTATAATATTATATAATAATATTTATTTATACTTATTTAAATACATATACATACACACACTCAGTTAAATGTAATTGTGTCCATGTACGTTTGACCCTTAAACGATAAAATTAACTTTATTATATTCAATTCAGTGGTTGACTCAAAATCCTAAAATATACTGTAGTTTGCTCATCTATGTAGTCTTAACCACTAAAATATGACATTTCTTTTTATTCAGAATTGTGTGCAGAAGCAGATTTTGTATAGATGCAGTCAAACAGATTCCTCACCTTATCCAGTTTCTCAGCAGTGGCTCCGTTCATGTGCAGGCTGTGCTGAAGAGCCACGTAAACCTTCTCCTGGAGCTTCTGAACCTGCTGAGACTCTGTCAACCACGGCCGATCTGAACAAAACGGAGCAGAGGTTTCAAACTGCGAGAATGCGTCTCATTTTATTGTTGCGTTCCAGTCTGACCCTGGCACATTTATTTTTCCAAGAGCACATAAACCCCAGCCTTATAAACATTTGCTACAGGAAATTGGTAGCAGACATGTGTGTGAGTGTCACCTGGAGCCAGCAGGACTGCAGCGCTGAATAAAGCCATTTCCTCATCACTCAACTGAAGGCGGCTCAGACTTTTAGCCAATTCAAAGACGGCGTTCACCAGGTCATCACACCCTACAAACACATACTGGTTAGCATGCTGAAGATGAAGAAACAAATTACATTTCCGTCGAGGCCATAATTTGCCCAAAACCAATCTCTCTTTTGATTTAGAATGAAATTATTTAATGGACCTATTAGGTTCCAAGAATTCTAAAGGAAATTATAAGATGTTCTAGGTACAAATAATTTTTTTGAGAGATTTAAGCAATTAAGTGCTTCAAGCTGTGCTTTATCATGAATATCACAGTTGGCCTCTATATATTTTATAATAGCAGGAATGCTGCATTTAAAGTTTAACAGTTATATTCTTCTTTAATATTCTGTTCAAGTATAATGGATTATCATGAAGAAACAGGAAGACTTGATTCTATGTATTGGCCGCTGATTGGATATTGAAAAGTGAAGGCAGATGAACATGACCAAAAATAAGCGCCATTTTTAGAAGATGCGGTTATGATGTTTGATATTAAGATAAGTAATTAAAACTATTTCATTAAACGTGCATGGATTCATTGTTCAAAAAAGATCTATAACATGCATTCAGAAAACAGACCAACCAACTTAATCCAAGAATAAAGGTTTTTATTTGATATATTATGCACCAAGAGTGCTTTCTGCAGTGCTTCCATTTAACTTCGATGAGCTATTACTCACACGAGCATCGCTTGTATTCACTAACTGGGTTAAAAACCCATTAGCTCTTGTGGCTTATTGATTCATGACGCCTCTGCTCTTGCTCTTAAGAGCCTGCTGGTATTTTGCATGGTAAAAGAGAATGTGTTCGAAGTGGAATACTAGAGTATATAATACGGCCTATTCCCCCCTTATAAATAGAAGCTGAAATAGGTTAGCATCTTATTTTGAATTCATAGATTTTGATGCATTTTGTAATGCATTTTTGATTTCATGTGCAGTTGTAACCACTGTTATAACACATTGTACTTGCATACTTAAATGCATCTGATTCTGTACATGTCCAGATACTCACCAAGGGCTCTGAAGAGCTGAGGACTTGCAAACTTGCCATCGAAAAACATAGTGTTGTTTGAAGAGTTGTAAGCGCGGCACATTCGAATCAGCAGTATTTCCAGACATCCTGGAACAGTAATAGAGAGAAAGAGAGCGGCAAAAAGATGATGGGGAGCAGAAAAGATAGAGGACAGAGACGAAAAGAAAGACAGATATAGAAAGAGGGGAAAAATAACAAAGCATGCAGGGAGAGGGAATGAAAAATGGGAATTTGCTCCACAATGCAAAAATACAGAGAAAAAAATTTAATTATAATTTTTCTCCAAATATGTGACCATCAAAATGAAGTCAGTGTATCATTTTAAATGACATTAAGAAAAAGGTTTTTTTTTTTTTTTTTATTACGGTAAGCACAAAGACAAAGAAAGTAGACAGAATGTTGGAGAAACAAACACAAGAGGAGACAAACATTAGTGCAAGATTCAGGTTTAACATGGACAGAACTAAGTCTTGTGGGGCGGATTCACGAAACAGTTGTGCCTCTTTTACGCAAAAGCTGCATAATATTATGTAAGTGCATTCTAACCAGGCATATATCCAAAAAGGATTCACAAGATGTACTTTCAGCTTTCAACACTAATTTTCTGGGTGTTTGTGCTTTTGCCATTATCTGAACTGCATGTCAATATCGGCTCCCAGAGTATTCAAGATGTAGCAAAAAAGAGAACGCTAAAGAACCCAAGTGTGTTCTGGAACGGTGTTAGAACATTACTAAATGTGATTAAACTAATAAAGAGATTGAACGGCCGCCCAGGGCCACATCAGAAATGCCACACCATGGCAGTGAGTGGATAAGGTGATGCGAGTGAGAAATCGGTTGTATAATCTGGGATTAGTCATTTGTAATCCGTGTGACAAAGGCAGCACTGACCTGCTTTGAGCAGGATGATCTGGTCGTTCTGGCAGAGGTCCATGAATCCAGAGATGCGCTTGGCGAACTCCACGACGTACTGGATGGCGTTTGTGATGTGCAGGGCACACTGCTGCCACATCCACTCTGCAGACTGAGTGCACAGATATTATTAATGCATCCGTTAAGAAAGAGACAAATCAGCAAGCACGGTCGCTAGATCGATCATCAATCTACGTGATTTGTCTAAAATGATAATGGCATCACGTATTGTGATAACGTCGTACCTTGAGCTGAAAGCTGCGGGTTTCTTCAGACGTGTAGAGGTTCCAGGTGAGTTTCTTCAGCTCTTCTGCGCTGTACTGACACGTCTCCAGGTGAGACTTCACCACATTTTGAGTGATTCGCTCTGAACAGAAATTTAAAAGCATTAGCACATTTTCCCTCTGAATTTGTATGCGTGAGTGTAAATATGTTTTCCATTTATCTTACTAAATCTATTTTCTCAAATTTTCATTGTATCTTTTGTATATGTATGTTTTTTGCAATAATTTTCTTTACATAGTATTATAGTAATGAGCATTTTTGGTGAAAACGTTAATTAAAATGGTCAGAAGCGAATTTATCTCAAAGCTGCAGTCCATAACTTTTGGAGCTCTAGCGGTTAATGAACAGAACTGTGTTTAGCTGGAGCTACTTCTCTCTGTTTATGTCTATGGCGAATCATGCAGGTACAGAACCTGTCTAAATAGTCTGAATATAAACACTTATTATTGATGTACCATAGCGACTGACAAATCACGGTTTGGATTCATGATGTGCTCGCTTATTATATAAATTGTGCACATTTTGAACATAAAAAGTTACAGGCTTTAGCTTTAATATTACTAACTTAAAAAAAGACATCTCACCTATGTCATGTAGAGAGCAGTTGTCTGGTAGAGATCCCAGGAGAGCGTGCGTAAAAAGACTATTTTCAGGCAGGATATACTCATGCTTCACCCTCCCTGCTTCTGCCATATCTACAGCGCTGGGCTCGGGAGAGCTCTGATTGGACGAACTTCCGCTTCCGGCACTCCCGGACCCTCCGCTGCCCCCAAGCATCTCCAGAGCGCAGTACTCGCTCGCCTCCTCTGGGGTGAGCGGCAGGTCGAACAGCAAACCGTCGGGCAGCGTGGCGATGTCATCCAGGTCACTGAGGGTGGAGCTGGAGCCTCCGCTGCTGTACGGCCGGCTGTGCGTGCTGTCTTCACCCGTCTCTTCGCGGTCACGTGGAGCCAGACCACCACCCAGACCCGCCAGGCACTCCTGAGACAGCTGCTGGTGCCGCTGCACCTCCGCGTACAGGCTATCCCGCTGTTTCTTTGACATTCGGCCAAACTTCACCGCTACAGAAAGAAAAAGTATCATATATTAACTCAGTATTACATATCTTTCACAGTAATAATTTACAGATGTTTGAGGTCAGATTTGTTTACAGGAATTAATCCCTTTATTAAGCAAGAATGCAAAAACTGATGAAAAGTGTCAGCAAAGGCATTTATAATTTTCATTCATAAAGAAAAAAAAGCTTTGTTTCAAATAAATGCTGTTCTTTTACATTTCTATTAATCATGATAAAGATGTATCCACACAATACTACGCAGCAAATCCGTTTTCAAAATTGATAGAATTTGTTTTTTCCGTTGACCAGCCTATCAGCAATTAGAATGACTGCATATAAATAATAAAAATTCAGTTTTGCATCACAATGACAAATTACAACTTACAATATAAACTGTATTTTTGATTGCATAAGTAGTAGCATTAATAGTAAATAACATTACTGTATAAATTACCATTTAATTATGTGTGTGATTTTTATGGGCAAAATAAAAAGCTCTTTATTTATCTTCAAAATGAGTCTTGTTTCACACTAATTCTGTTACAATGAACCATCTAACCAATTGAAACATTCGCATATGTATATATTCGCATATGACTGCGATGATCATCAAGACATTCACTTCATTCACTTCATCAAGACTCCTTCATTTTGCCCTTTGACCCTGCTCTCTCCTCATGTAGTATTATAATTGAGGCCTATGGTTTGTAAAATTCAGTTTTTTTTAATCAGCTGGTGTGCTAAATTTGCACTCACCATCACGGCTCATGCCGAGCGCCAGGCACTTCTGCAGACGACAGTGTTGGCAGCGGTTCCTGTTGGTTCGGTCGATCAGGCAGTTCCTCTGCCGTGAACACGAATACATGGCATTGTTCTGCTGGCTGCGTCGGAAAAAACCCTGCAAAACAGAAACGTAGTTACCTCAGAGTACAGTACGGCTAAGATCAGGTGCGGCTTTCATAGGTGTGCCCTGCCGCTGCGTGATGAACAAAGTAATATAAACTGACCCAGAAAACAGGACAAAAACATCGGCATAAAAGATAATGAGGACAGAGAACAGAAGAAACATTTTGTTTGTGTGGGTTGAATGGAGATCTATAAATCTAGGGTAAGAAAAGAGGAAAGTATAAAATAGAAATTATGCTGGAATTCTCACCTTGCATCCTTCACACGTAATAACACCATAGTGAATCCCAGAGGATTTGTCGCCACAGATCTTACATGGTATAACTTCAATTTGAGCTGAAAAAAATACAAATAGTTTTAAGCATTAAAAACAAAAATCATGAATCACAGAGAAAAGCACATATGCCCAAACACTGTTTTGACATGCACCACAGAAAATGTCAATCAATGAAGATTACAGCCAGATAAAGAGAGACCTCTCTCGCTCTTGCATGCTATGAGGGACAGAAATAGCCAGAGGATTGATTTTCCGACTGAAGGGTGTATTATGTCTTAGCTTTATGAGAGGCCTTGATACGACTCATATGATCAGTGGAACACAGAGTAGGCACTTTTGGAAACTAGATGCCTGGCTCTCACATACGGGCAGGCATAAAAACTGATATTTCCTAATTTACAGTAAATTAATTTTTCACACAAAATAACTTAATAAATAAATATGAAAGAACAAAGTGATAAATAACTACTAAACAAACAATGTGCTCAGTGTTACTTACATAATTACAACGCAATAAAATAGATTTTAATATTTATATAATATTACATAAATGTTTTCATAGGTTTCAAAAATGTTAATAACTAAATAAATAACATTTGAATGCATTAATAAATGTGTAAATAAATTAAACAAAGAAAGAAATGTTGTATATGTTTAATTATAACAGTTTGACTTAAAATCTTTAACAGATAAATGATCGGTAGACGACAAAAAAAAAAAAAAAAACATCCTCCATTTTGTCTTTCTAGCTCTGTCAGCTGAAAGCAATGACCAAGATACACTGTGGCATGCAATGGAAAAATCTGTGAGCCCTTGGGTGCCCCTCGTACTGCTCTCTGTGTAGAGTTATATAACCTTCGTCTGCAAACATTCCACAAACACGCCATTCAGAGCTGCTCAGTCTAATAATGCAGATGTTCCGCCTCCCTGCCGCTTCTGATAGCCTATTGGTTTATGTTTGGGCAGATGTGTTTGTGATTGGCCTGCTCTGAGTGTCGCTCTATTCAGCTTGGCTGTAAGCCCATGTGGACTCGCTGTCCTACTGACATACTTTCTCAGTGAAAAGGAGGGTGGAGGTGGGCGGATCCTCTGTGCATGTCATTTAAATAGGCCTTTCCCTTCTCTCTGTTAAGGTGGAACTGGTCTCAACGGAAACATAAGAATTGT
The DNA here is from genome assembly GCF_018831695.1 of Puntigrus tetrazona. Taxonomy (NCBI): domain Eukaryota; kingdom Metazoa; phylum Chordata; class Actinopteri; order Cypriniformes; family Cyprinidae; genus Puntigrus; species Puntigrus tetrazona. Next base: position 4,733,866 of record NC_056701.1, on the reverse strand, counting down.
GACAGACAAAAACAGGGACAAAGTCGAGAAAATTTTCCATTTTAGTTTTGAAATGCTCTGTATAACAAATAAAAATGAATGTTTATACTGTGTATATTTATATAGTGTAAAATTATCCATTTTGTCTTTATATTTAAATAATAAATAATTAATAATGACCAATAAATATAATGGTCTTTCTATTTAAGCCTAAAATAATAATGCTATACAATTATAAAATACATTTATTAATTCAATTAAAACCTTTTTCATTGTGTTTATTAGCTTTTCAATCTTATAAACACCTTACATTATAAATTATTATACAATAATTTTATAAATTCAATATCATGCAATAGTTATGACTTCAATAATAAAATTCTAAACCTGCTAGATTTGCTGTTTAAAAACAGTTTCTGTTGCGTTTCATGAATCCTGACCTAAAAATGCTTAATGTACTCATGTGTTTCATATTAGCATCACTGAGGGGATCTTGATCCTTTAGTTTCCACAGTCTCTTACGTTCTAAATGCCATTTGTGTGATATAATGGAGAATAAACAAAAAAATAAGGACAGATGAAGAATGGAATTATTTACGCACGGAGCGAATCAGAAAAATAGTTTAAATCCACTTTGAGAGGCGGCCATTGTTATCTGTGTTTGCGTGCAGGTGCCGTAATGCAATCAGATTTGAAAAGAGAACACCGTGTTAATCAGTAAAGTCTAACTTGGTGACATAACACAAGACAGCAGATTAGATTAAGCAGAAGAACACAACGGATTTTAACCATAAGCATTGGCGTAAGACTAAAGGAGCCACTGACCCAACAAACATCACAAGAACAACCTCAAACTTCTCTTTTAAAGCCTTATGACAATGCATAAGCTCGAAAAGCATAAACATCATTTAAACGCAGGCAATTGTGCACCATTACTCGGTTTTGACTAGTTACAGTGATGAGCAGAAGGGCTTTTAGTCACGAGGTTGGCATATGTAGGCCAGAGTAAAGAACAATGATTTAACACCTCGCCTATTTTACATAACACATCCTCGAGTTTCACCCGAGCCAAGAGAAATCCTGACACTTCCCGCAGACAGAGCAGAATTTCTCTGCAGTTTCTGATAAGACAGACGGTCAGTGGGTCAGTAAGTCACTGTTGGTTTGTGCTGTCTGGACGTCACGAAACGAAGGTCACACAGGCCATGTTCACTTTAAAGATTGCACTGATGCCAAAGCAAACATAAAACGCGGCTCGAAATTCGAAAACGGTTTCATGTTTTCGATTATTCATCGTTTTCGTGTTGACTAAATAAAAAGCTAGGATTATTATTAGAATGGAGAGGATGCGAGTTACGCGAAAGCCGGTGACACAAAACAGACCGTGCAAACTGCCCCGAGATTTACATTAATAAAAAAAGATGCTCCTGACAAAGTCCAGATCCGCTCTTTTTCAGTAGATTATATATTACCCGCTACAGCCTTCCTGTCCTCAGCTGCCCTGTGAACATGAGCCATGCTGTGTATATTTAAACACAGCCCCACCTCGAGATAGTATGTCCGGACACGTACGCCGCAACTGCCTTTAACATTTGTCCAGAGAGCAAACAAAATGGGAGAGACAAAATCCTCATATTGAGCTTACAGACAAAGAGTCTGGATCACTAGCTAAATTAAAAAGAAAAATGATCATGATGTAATATTTGCTCAAACTGAGGTAAAGGGTAAGAAGAAGCCAAAGAGCTAAATAATTATATTTAGATTTAAGGTTTTGCGAGTAGAGATTAAAATATTGTGTGGGGGGGGGAACTGATAGAATTTGCATATTTATTATGGATTTAACAATAAGCACAGTATTCAAGTGAAAACTTTTCATCGTGATTATAAATTATCGGCGCAAGTGCTTGATATAGTTATAAATAAATACTATCCATTTAACTTCATAACCAATTATTGCCACTGCAGTGTTTATGTTCACTTGATTTTTTATGTATTTTAATACACAAAAATATACTAATGTAACAATTATTTTAGTATCATTATTAAATAAATTAATACTTGCTCCACCACTGAAATTATTTCACTATGTGAGAGGAAAGAAACAGCAGAATGGAAACTACCTGGAAAAGCCAAGTATTATGCATTGTATCATAATCATGCATAATATCTGCTGCCGAGAAATATTTGCGGTCAAAGTATAGGGGCTCTCACTAATCATAAATTTACCATGTTTATTATAAAACATTATATAATACAATAAAAAAAAATTCCTTCAAAAACATTTCGATTGATTTCATATATAATAACATGCATAACGCGATAGTTATACCAAAATGAATTTAATTATGTAAAATGTATTTATATTTAGCGTAATTAAACCTAGGAGAAATAATAGCAAGTCACTGTTACATAAATAGGTGACACTGCTGTAATAAACGCTGTTTGTTGTCTACATCAAGAGCGAAGTTCAAGTTCAAACTCAAGTTCATGATTAAAAGGTAAAGGCGCGGCGGTGCCAATCATCACCAACAGACCGCATGGGTCTGCACGACTCCAGCGAAGCGCCTCCCCTCTCTCCCTCGCGCTCTATCTCTTCATTCCCTCCTGTGAATGCTGTGTAATGCTCAGTGACATAACTAGGTCAGTAGAACAGCAGGTTTGAGCGCCGCTCACACAGCCGGCCATGCTGCCCTGCGAAAACAACAACACACAGCCGACACGCCACAGAGACAAACCTCCATCTCTAACATTAACACTAAACAACACCACCGCGACCGCAAAGCGCGAAGAATGAACCCACAACAAGTCACGAACGGGCTAAATATTTCGATTCGAGACACCGCATGGAGACATTTTATCCGCCAAATACATTATTAATATTCCGAGGGGGTATGTATTATTTCTTGATGAAGAAAAAAAGAACTCCACTACTTTTGCTCTCATTACATAACAAAACAAACCCGTCAAACGTTTCAAAACCACGACCCGACGCTCCCGTGTCACGAATTTGACACATTTTAACATCTTACTATGAATCACTGTAACATTTGAGGAAAAGGAACGCCGAAGAACGTTTAAAACGCGTTACAAAGTAACAAGTGGCCGCGCTGCAAATGTGACAGGAAAGCAATCGGAAAACGCGCGTGCAGACACACGCGCCAACGTTTCTGCATTTAAACGTGTAAAAAGTAGTTAAAGAATATTGACAGCTGATGGTTACGCGCCATGCAGTGCTCCAAAACGCCTTACCTCTCATTTTGATCGCCGTTTCTCGATTCTCCAAAGTTCACTGGGTGCGGAGCAATACCGTTCGGACTAAGTAGCTAACGTAAGACAGCTACTCGAATGAAACTTTTCGGCTCCGACTGGGAGCATTATTAGGAAATTGTAAAATATCGGAAAATCCACAAAGTAAATTCGCGTCTCTGAAGGTCTTCTGTTGCGCCCGGTTACTAAAAAAACGAAAGTCGCTTTCGTCGCGTGTTATGGCGCTGTATGAAAAGTCGTCGTCCTCCCTCCTCTCTCACTCTACCCTGCTAACCTACTTTCAGACGCGTGGACTCTCACATGATCTCACTGCCGCGCACTGCTCACACGGAACGCGCATCCAGTCAGCGCTTAAGGTGGGACTACAATTCAGTCATTCAGATTCAGACTGCTTTTTTTTTTAATTGGAAATTAAACGAGTAGACAAGTGGACGAGATACTAACTAGAGGACAAAGGACACCCGCAGTTCAAAAAGTGAAATTTATGTTTAACTCACATTTCTCATTTACATCAAGTAAAACGCAAGTTTTCTTTTAATCGAAAGTGGTAATAAAGAAGGTTTGCGATCATAAATGCGTTGCGCCTTCACAGCTAGTTCAGCTAGTTGGGTTTGTTCACGCCAAAATGAAAATGCTGTAAGACCCCTCGTTCATCTTCAGAACACAAATTAGGATATTTAGATGAAATCTGAGAGCTCCCTGACATAAACAGCAATGTAAGTGAAAATGAGAAAACATAAAAGTAAACATCCTGGGAAAGCATGCATGTGTCTTAGTACTGTCCAAAATGGCAGAAGACAGTCATTTGGGGTAAATTATTGTAATTTTTGTTATCTTTGTACACGAAAGGTACTCTCGAAGCTTTGCCAAACTGACTTTGAGCCACTGATGTCTCATGGATTCTGAATGTGTGTTCAGAACGTCTTATGGGTTTGGGATGAACAACCCCTTTAAAGTGCACTTTTCTATGAATGTTGGTAACTGAATAGTTGACCTATTTTTTTCAAAGTAAGGAAAAAGTACTGTCAACAGCTACTCAGTTAACATTCTTCAGGATTTCTTCTTTTATGTTCAACAGAAGAAAGAGGTTCATACAGGTTTGGATAAACTTCACTGATTCTGTTAAGTTCCCCCGATTAATACCCTAAAGCTGCTTTGAAACAATCTCTATTGTATAAAGCATTACAAAAACAAAGGTGACTTGGCTCGGCTTGTCTACCGTCGGCTAACTCACTGAGTCATTTTACAGTGTCCAGCTCGCTGGAAACATTCAAAATGTCACATTTAAATGTCGGTTGCATTTAAAGCTATAATCAATGCCAGTTCTTTCCAATGCGCACGCCACCAGACACCCATTAAAGAGACATTCAAGGATTGCGCTGCAAAATGGCCCTTTATTAATCAAAGCAGGCAAAAGAAATCCCTCAGTCATGAAGCATAAATAAGAGCTGGTTCTATGATAGTTATGGCAGATGGTTATGTAATCCTCAGAGGCCTGCTGGAGGCTTGAACAGACTAATTATTCATTATTCATTTATCTTTGAGGCAACCCTCAACCCCTTGATTGGGTCTATATTAAGACAGATTCTTAAATGAAATATTACCAATTTATTATATAGAGATATATATTAATCCCACTTTAACATTTTTGACAACCTAACCAAAATTAAATACATAAATAAAAATCCATCACTACATTCCAAGCACCAAATGATGAGCTAATATAAGAGCCCAAAACACAAATCCCTCACACGTGCCTTCATGCGCATTTGATTTGTGCATCTTCAAAATCGTAAATGGCAATGACAAGGAGTGCAGCGGCTGTGTGTGGAAAAGCTCGGTGATGCAATTCTCTGGCAGGGGCTCTTATGAAACACAGAGAGAAGATTACAGTAAGTAGGTTAGTGGAACAAGCAGAGAGCACACAGAGTGCTGCGCCAAAGCGGCTCCCTGTTTTGCCCCATCCGTCGCTCCGTCATCACTTCATCCCTGTCCGCTTCTCGTGTCCACCTCCAGGCTCGAGGTCCTGGGGATCTGCTTTACTCCTTTTCTTCTTGTTGCCTCTATTCTGATTCAATCTGTTTTATTTCTATGGGTTCGGCAGACAGGCCTGCTGCGTCCCCCTGCTACTCTCCGTCTTTCATCTCTCCTCTCATCCGCTCATCTGTCTGTGTCTCTCTCTCATGCAATAAACATCGCGGCTGCGGAAGACGGTAATCCACCCGTAACATAACAGAGTTTCATTCCTGATTACACGCGTATGAATGATACTGCCGCATCTTTCGTCTTCTTGTTAGGTTCTTTCGATTTTCTACGTTCAACCTTTCCTGTGTTCCCTCATTCGTGTTCGGTAACTAATAGCAACAGCCGTGACATTTTGACCCTAAACTCTGCAAACGCATTTAGCGAAAAAGGATGGGGGGCAGGGCTGAGCGAATCCAGTCGCTCCAACAGGTTTGATCTGTAGAAACAGTGAGAGAGAATATAAAAGAACACTTATGATTCATGATAGATGGATGTGAAGAATAATAAAATGCATATAGAATGGCATATACAACCGACCCGTTACAAAAACAGATGTGAGAGACTGCAAATAAATAACGCATTAACATCTATCATGGGTACAAAAGGTCAATGAACGCATGAGTTGTACAGTTGGACTGCTTACTGTATGTTTATTTTGAAGATAGTGTTAGTGTTTCCTAATGTTTGATTGAAGCCGTCGTAGGTGTATACGACTTTTTAAAAATGTATCCTAGTATTTCCAAGCTTGGTAATGTGGCTGGATCATTGCCATTATTTTGAAGCTCTGTAAATTGTATATATATCCATAAGTACATAGCGTAAAACTATACACCTAGGATGGCTTTGGGGTGAGCAAAATATGGGGCAATTTTTATTTTTAGGGTGAACTATTCCTTTAACTGAAACTAAAAATTTACAAGTGTATGTTTATTTTTTATGTTTTTCCTCATCAACGCAAATGCAAAAGAAAATACATGAGATAAATGAACACTGGAAATCATATAATAAATAATTAACCCTGTAAAGCCTGACAGAGTTTTTATTTTAAAAGAATATTTGCATAAAGTGCATATAAATCATCACTCTATATCACCTAATAACATGTCTAGCAGGATGACATTTAAATGATTCATTTTAAGATCTTTACTCTTTATTATAATTTGAATAATTGAAAGATGAACAAACGAACATTCCTCTAAAGCCCAATGGATTGTATTTAATACTTACATTTTACCACAAGTTTATGTTAAAAATCCTGTATGTTAAGTTTCTTGAATCCAGAAAGTAATATCTTGAAATATTACTAACAATATAAAAGATATTCTTAAGTTTACTTTATAAGATTTAGTATAGATTTCACGGCAAAAAAGATAGGTGAACATTTTACCTTTTACTGAAAGTGAAATATCAGTCAGACCACAGAACAGACAATGTCGAAGATCAGGTTTTCCAGCATAGTTTTGATCATATGTTGATTATTTAAATGCCTTACAAATTTGATTTTCAAATGTGATACGGTAGGTTTGAGGGTAGATTATTCAATATTTCTAAAACTAATTTTTAAAAAAGGCTGCCATAACCAGCATTATGTGGTAAAATCATTGTTTCCTTTCTGTAGACACTGACCAGCTTGTTCAGTTCTGGTGGGTGGAAGCAGATTGTAAAGGGAATTATTTGTCAAAAGTATAAAAAAAAACTTGAGCACCATTTGTGGTATGAATGAAACCTCAAATTAAAACTTACGTGATATTACTTGGCTAAGCATCCAAACTGATGGAAAATAAAAGTAAACTTACACTAAAGAAGGAATCTCACATACCGTATAGGTGTGCTGTTTTGACTTGAGCCTGTAATCAAGAAAAAGAACTGGCATGATATCCTTTCAAAAGTTACATCTTTTTAACTTATTAATCCCATATTAGTACCTTAAGTGTACATAAATGGTACATACTAGAACCTTTTAAAGGGTACCACTAAGGATAAAATAAAGGGTTACTTCACCTAAAAAAGATACTTTTGTCATTACTTACCCTCATCTCTTTACAAAACCATCTTCATTTGTCTTCTGAACACAATTAAGATATTTTAAATAAAAACTAGGGAGCCTTTAATTGCGACTGCCAAGTAAATAACACTGTCAAGGTACAGAAACGCATGAAACACATTGTAAGAATAGCCCATCAGTGATTTATGGCAAAATTGTAATTTTTTGGGTGGAGAACAACTGCATAGCTTTTGAAAAGGCCCCAGTAATAAAAGTTTTTGTTTTGTCTTTTTCAGAAAATATTTGATTAATAATACTAATGTGATTAAAAACCCCCCAAAAGGCACATTGCAGCCGAGCCGTTGATGACTAGAGCAAATGGACTGATCATAAACTCATTGTACTGGGGAACGACAGACTGATGAGGTGACTGATGGGTAAATCCTCACTCTCGCTCTCCCTGTAACCAAGATGGAGGTTTGAGCGTTCACAGGGATTATAATTGATCCTGTCTTCGCATGGCGCCATAATCCCGCTCCTTCCTGCCCCTCTATGCCTCCTCTAATCCCTCTTGCTTTTCTACGATTTCAAAAGCTCTCTAATCTCCGCTGGCTTGAGCCTGTTTATCTGATGGGACCCAGGCAACACGCTACTGGGTCAGTGTGTCAGTGAAAACACACTCCCTCTCCTCCCTCCTCCTTTTTCTTCTCACCTTCTGTTCTCTCCTGTCCTGCTCTCCTCTTTCCTTTTCTTTATTACTCTCTTCCCCCTCTTCCTCACCATAGCTCATCCTCTTTGTCTCTTGGGACACATGCAATGCAATTTTAGTTATCTCTATCTAAAAATGTATTATTTATTTAAAGATATTCTTTTTCACCTTTCAGAATATTTGCCAGAATCCCAATTATTTGCATTTACTGTAGTAGCTTTACATGAATTTATGAAGTGGTTAGACTCCTTACTCTGATACTTGTAAGTTTAAGTTTGGTTCTCATGGTTTCCCAATCTTACTCACTTTGATTGGTCCCACTTTATATTAGTGGCCTTAGCTACTATGTACTTAGGTTTAAATTAGTTTAATACAATGCAGTTACTCTCTATATGCATGTTTTACATTGTATGTTTTTACATTGTATGATATCACTGCCATATACATCACCACCACGGTCATGGTATGCAGTACGCAAATTTGTGAGAGTATAGTTCCTAATCATATCAGCCCAGAAAATCGCAGCTTTTCATTTCCTCTCTGGTCTTTGTACACAATATAACTACAGAAGACTCACATTTTAAATAGGAAAAATATCAAAACAAATAATTTTTGAACACTATGCTACTGTAATCTAATCGGATTCAATGATCTATGCTGAAAGCTATGCTAAGAGTGTTATCACCAGACCCCGAGATCGGGCTGAATGGATTCAAAACGGTAAAACTCAACTTATTAACTCTGGGAGTTGGAGATCCAGCCTCATTGCCAAAAAAGTGTTCCGTTACATGTTTTGCCAAGTTGATAATAATAATAAAAAGGTTGCATTTAATTTTAATGTGTCCTTATTACAGCTTAATTATACATTTAAATACTGAGTAATATCTATTAACTACATGTACTTATTGTATGATTATAGTTAGATTAAGGTCTGGTTTGTGGTGGCTTGCATGTAATTTAATAATTTATTGTTATTATAAAAGGAAGTATATGTAAAGTCTAACCTTGAGGACACCTGAAAATAAAGTGTTATATATATATAATTATTATGATTATAGATCAGAAAGTGAAAATGGTATTCTAAGAAATCTTATGTTGATAGCAGAAATGGCTATTTCTGTCCATATCAGTGATATTTTTTTTGATTATTTATATATTATTATAGTAATTGTTGTAGGTTTTATATGTATAATTTGGAAGATTTATAACCTGATATTTATATATTATTTAAGCTTAATTTCAATAAAATGAAGACCATTTTTAATCATTTTAGTTTTAGCCAACAATACACAAAGCCATAGCAATGTATCCTCGACACACCTTTGTGGAAAGGTTTTTAAACACAAACTACGCCTATTGATTCAGACTTCACACTTGTTAAATGTCAGAAACATGATGTAATTGTAATAATCTGCAGGCATGAACCAACTCTGCCAAATACCACGCGCCAAACCCGCTTCTCAACAGCTAGTTTGACCACCAAAGAACGCACTCAGTCCTTTTTTTACCTGAAGAATCGGACAGTGAGAAAAACATCTAGACCTGCTTTTAAAGTGATATGAGAGGGGGAAACATGTTGCACCAGGCTACTGTAGTTCTTTAACAGAACTTTATATACATAAGAGAATCTTTCAAACGAGAAATGAATCGTTGTATAGGATATCTTTAGCATGAGCGGAATGTGGCATTGGCCAACAAAAAAGTATCGGACAACAACATCTGTATTTGTTCTTCTACTTACCTCCTTTGAAAGAGAAATAATAAAGCATGCTTCAAAAACACTACAAATGACAGGAATATGAACGTCAGCAAATGACAGTCACACCCATCTACAGAAACCAATGAACAGAATGGCAGCGTTTTGACCCATTTGGAAAACAACACGTATGTCACCGACAAGGTAGCAAACAAAAGCGGACACTAGCGATGGGTCTTTGATTTGTGAGGCAAATTTCCGTGCAAATGTTCCGGCAGTGAGAGGAAGCAGATGCTTGCGGAGCCATTGAGAACACGTAGAAAGGCGCAGGACGGCGTTGCTGTGGAAACGGGTGAGCAAGCAAGCCTGTTTACCGGCACTGAGTCAGCCAGCGTGCCGTGCCATGTGAGGCTGACCCATATAGCGGCAGGGATAGGGCTGATTAGCAGCAACACCCACCCGCCTTCTTGTTAGTGCACATGCTATGGCACACTTGCGCGCAGCTCTCGTATTCTTCCATTTTCTAAAGAGCTCGGGGAAGAGACGGATAATAGAGTTTGACTAACAAACCCAAACCCCACTGAGGAGCAAATCACAGCTGTATATTCACTTGCATGTTCTGTTGTGACTGACTTGACTTTCTTTCTGTTTGGGGTTTTAATGTAAAAAAACTATTATTGGTCATATTTATGTTCCTAATATAATCCAGTCTTCAAACCAGCAGGTATTGTCGAATCTTTAACCTTCTATTGTGACGACGATTTTTGTGGAACTGACTTGAATAATTGAATAACACACAATTTCCTTCTGTTGCGCTGCTTGAAATGGAATTTGTTTCATAATTGATGAACTTTTGCAACATCTTGTCGAAAAGTTATTGAATGAAAAACCTAAAACACCAATACAGCATTATCTTCTTTGGAGCTGCTTCCAGAATGTGCCTCGCTTTTTTAATTAACACTGTTATTTTCATGTTAATTAATGTGAAGCTGCGTTAAATTAATCTTTGTATAAAGTGACTCACAGTAAAAGCTGCTTCAGTTTTGGGTCAGTTTTATCCCAACAAAACATTGAAAATATAATACAAGTGCAATCCAGCATCTCAAAATTAAGAATATTATATTTACATTTGGGTTTCAATAAATATCCATCCCCACAGTATAAATTCTGGGCATCTCTTTGTTCTTTAAAACCACTATTATGGGACTTGGCAATGGTGCAGCAAATTGTTTACACTCCATAAAGAGTAGGTAAGTGACTTAAAAAGGCGGTTATTCACAGAACGCTGTATAAAAGAATATTAAATGCAAAGTTGATTGGAAGGAAAGAATTGGGGTGGGAAAGATGCATAGCAAACAGGAAGACTGCAAGATTGAGAATACCGTCCAACAAAAAGCCAATTCTAAACACTTCTGAGAGTTAATGGAGAGTGATTGAAGTTTTAGATTCAGTGCATCAAGATACACCATGTCTTCAGGAAAATGGCTACAACAAGCCACTTTTGAACCAGAAAAGAATGTCCAACATTTTACCTGGAAACTGGAAAAGGTTGCTCAGTGGTCTAAAATATAAGTAAATGTTGCATCTAAGTTGTTTTCCTCCCATTTGGAAATCAAGTGTGCAGTCTGGATGAAGACTGGAGAGCACAGAATCCCCAGCTGCTTGAAGTTCATTGTGAAGTTTCTGAAGTCAGTGATTTGGGGTGCTGTGATGTCTGCTGGTGTTGTTTATCAAGTCCAAAGTCAAGCGCAGCTGTCTGGGAGATTGCTTCCATCTGCTGATAAGCTTTATGGAATGCGTTTCCTTTCCAGCAGGACTTACTGAGCATGATATTACCCGTAACCTTCATTAATAACATGCCTGAATTTTGTATTTAGATATATGTATATTTATATCCATACAATAGACTATATATTATAAATACATTTATCACGATATATAAAAAATATATTTTATGAAATATATATACAATTATATACACACAGTACACATATTTTATGTAAACTAAAACTTTAGTTTGGGATGCGATTAATTAGGATTATTAGTTTGACAAAAAAGCGCCAATTTTTATTAGCACATAAAATTTAATTTCATTAGTTCAATTAATTTAATTCATTACTTGACATTTCTTTGTAATTGTCAGTAAAGTATAATTGGGGACTATCTAAAAGCATGTCAAAGCAAAGATCCTCAGGGAACACAAAAAGCATTGGCGTACAAGTATAACATTTCCCTAATCCTCAAATTCATCCCTGCCATATTGATGCGTAGACTCTATGAATTACTAATAAAACTGAAGAAAGAAAGAAAGAAAGAGAGAAGCTGGATCTAATTTCAGCCAGATAGAATGAAATTAAAGCCCACGGAAACAACACCATCCACAGATGATCCAGAAAGATGACAAAACTCTCTCTGTTTGGTGACCTAATTTTACTGTAACACCATCAATCTCACCCCTACAAGACCACCGTGAGCTTTCGAAGTAGTGTTTTCCTGTTCAACTCAATTAAATACATCTAGTTCCTGTCACTCCTGATACTATATTTTTCTATATTTTCCTGCTCTCCTTCTCACCTTTTTGTTTCCTCTGTCAGCTTCTTTCACACAATAACACCATCCTTCACAATTATCATCTTTCCATTGAGCTGGTCTCCATGGCTACAGCTACTGCTTCTTTTTAATACCATCATTCTCACTTTCAGTTAAACAAGACACTCTTACTTTCAGTGTTTCTTTCTCACCCGCTCTCGACGTGAGACTTCTCAAACTTAAGGGGTCATTCAGAGGTTACACAGTTTCCTTTTTATTCTCCTCCCACTATCAGATTCAGAAAATTTCACAATTCTTTAAAGAGAGAGAGAGAGCATTGCTGGGAAGACAGAGATCCTAATAGGTCCCCGGTGGTCATAAGCATGTAACAGCTCTCTGTGCGTTAGTGCTAACCCAGCATATTCACATCGCACTTGAGCTGATGCAACCAGTCCAAATCAGTATTCACCTTGAGCAGCGCATGCAGCAGGGCCACACCAGCACACAGCGTATATGGAAATCTCCCAACACTATCTGACAGTCCAGCGCACTGCGCTTCACCAGAGAGAGAGAGAGAGCATGTTAGCAGGAAATTCGCCACATATGACCATATGAGCAAAATAGATACACAGATAGAAAAGACAGACAGATATAGATAAAAACAGAGACAAAGGAAAGACATATACATTCCATTGAACAATATATGGAGCGACAGATGAAAACAGAACATAAACAGACAAAAAGATACATAGATAGATAGATGGATCGATGGATGGATGGATGAATGGATCAATGGATGGATGGATATCACTAAAGATGCGACAGACGGACATAGATGTAGATAGATAGAAAAGACGGACGGACCCAGACGGGACGGACGGATGGATGGATTATAACTAGCGATAGACAGACAAACATAGATGCATAGATAGATAGATAGATAGATAGATAGATGATAAGATAGATGGTGTTAGATAGATGGATAGATGGATGGATGGATGGATGGATGGATGGATCGCCAACTAGATGAACGAACAAACATAGATGCATGAATAGATAGATAGATAGATAGATAGATGGATAGATGGATAGATGGATGGATGGATGGATGGATGGAACTGGCGATAGACAGACAGACATAGATGCATAGATGGATAGACAGGCGGACTGGCGGGCGGACGAGCCGGATGGATGGATATAACTAACCGATAGACAGACAAACATAGATGCATGGAATAGATAGATAGATAGATAGATGGATGGATGTAACCTTCAAGCGATGAACAGACAGTTTGATATGCATAGATATGGATGGATGGATGGATGATTTTTATTTAACGATAAATCGATGATAGATATAGATATAGATAGATAGATAGATAGATTAGATAGATAGATGAATAGATAGATAGATATAACTAACAATAGACAGACAGACATAGATGGATGGATGGATGGATGGATGGATGGATGGATGGATGGATGGATGGATGGATACAAAAACTCACAAAAATAGACTGAATGATAAACCAGTGTGAAAGGAACATAGCAGAGTAAGAGATCTGAAGAAAAAACTCCCTGTTCAGAACTTATATACTTACTAAAAATCTTATCATACAAACTCTTCCTGGACCGGAGCTGATGTCTTTATATGTGTCTGAAATCCTTCTCCAGCTCCAGTGTTTATTACAGTAAAAGAATACAAGATACACATCTAGAACTGAGAATCACAGCAGAGATCCAGAAAATTGGATTCAGTTGTCAGAGAGAAACAAAACACACACGCTGTATAAAAATAATAAAATGGTGTTGATGAAGAAGCGTGCAGGAGGTGTGAGATGATGCAAGGAACATTTAAATGATCATTAAAAAATAAATCAGTATATTTGTATGTAAAATAATCTATATTTAATTTATTTTTGAAATGTAATTTATTCATGTGATGCAATGCATACAAACACAGTTGTTCCTGTATATAAATATATGATAAATATAAAAAAACTGAATATTTCTGGATTAGGACCAGGAAGAGACTGAACAAAAAGTAGAAAATAAAAATAAAATAGGTGGACAGTGTAAAATGAATCCATTAATGCTTATATATTAATGAACAAGTAATAAAGCTTGATTGAATATTTTGATTGATTTGATACAGGCAGGGTCACGTAGGCTACCTGATTTTTTCCATCAGAAGTCTTCAGTTGACCTACTTCAGATGTATCATCAAAGAAAAAACATGGCATTCTTTAGACCATTCCTGAAAAAGAGAAATGGGTCATCCATTTTCACCTTCTTTCAAAACACAGAGACCCTAGACTCCTGACCCTGGAATATGTTGTAATTATTGGCTGCTTTTTTTCTCCCAAGCACTTTTCTAAAAGATGCAAGAAAAGCAATTTTGGGAGAGAATAAAAGAATGGCTTGGAAAAACCTGGTCTGACTCAGTGCGATCAAACTAGAATGTGGCACCGCGGACAAAGAAAGAAAAGAAAACAGAAAGAAAAGAAAAGACCAGAAGAAGCAATTTACAGTGGAAAGAAAAACTGAAAGTATTGTGTGTAAGGGGTTCATGTGAATAAACCTGTCACCCTTCATCGGCGGTAGGCACCAGTGTCGATTTCAGTATCACTTTTTATCAATATGCTAATAATTATAATTTGTTGTTTTCATTTTTATTTCAGGAAGAATTTAAGGCATGCGTTAATTATGTGTTTTTATCATTCAACTAAATGAAAATGATACATTTTAATAGATGTTAAGCGTTAATACAAATACTGAAAGATCAAATCTTTAGTGCTTCTTACTAATAATTAAAACTGAAAACAGAGTTGAAAACTCCAAAAATCTGAATCTCCTGATGAACCTTTTAGGTAAAATGTAAAAAATAAATAAATAAATAAAAATTATATATATATATATATATATATATATATATATATATATATATATATATATATTTTTTTTTTTACATTTAATCACGTTCGGACTCTCTGTGTTTATGTTTTTCGTTTAGTGCTGCCATGTGCTCCCCTGTGCCCTACTTACCTTCCCTCTGTGTTAATTATGTTATTGTCATCAGCTGTGTCTCGTCAATTACCCTGTGTATTTAAAGTCCTGTGTTTTGAGTTCTGTTGGTCCGAGAGCGTCAAGGTCCCTACCCGATGTCCGTACCTGTAATCTACCTGCCTGCCTGCCTGCCTGCCTGTCTGTTCTACCTGCCTGTTCTACCTGCCTGCCAGTTTTGTATCTTTATTTTACTATTTTGGAATTAAACCCTCTTATTTTCATTTAATCTCGTTGTGTGCTCTCAAATTAGCACCACACAGCACGTGACAGAAGGCCTTCCAGGACCAACAAAGTGTAAATGTGGCGTATTTTTCCCCTTATTTTTTGTTTTTGCCATGTTTGCCCAGTTCAAAAGACCAAACTTCCTCATCCGCCTGCTGGAACGGGGATTGCTCTCGAGGACTATACAGAACTATTCCTGAACTGGCCACTTGACTCCAGCTACCGGACTGCTCTCTGCTCGAAATCTATTTCCATGGACTTAACACCTCCAGCCAGCGCAGCTGTCCGAGCGGTCCTCGAGAGAGCCTCGCCGCATCACGATGGGAGTGGTGCTGGTGTCCTGCCGTCAACCATGATAGTTGCCTGAGGACAACGACACCCAGCCCCACTCGAATCAGAGCCTAGCTCAGCCCTTCTGCATGGTGAGCCCCAGCCTGGAGCCCACAGCTGACCGCGGGGTGGAGTCGGCGCGACCTACGGACCACTCGCCAGAGAAGCGACAGAGCCGTGGAGCGTAACAGGACCCGAGCAGTATCACGTCAGACCGGGTCGCGCGAGCCAGCTGGCAGACTCCCCGCGGTGGAGACGGCCCGACCTACGAGGAGGCGGCCGAGGTGGAGCTCACGCCCACTACATCGGCTGAGGATGAGCGAGTCATCCACCTGGGGCTGCTGGATCTGCAAAGGGCTGGATGATGTAGACTTGGTTGGACTTGGAGCTGGGCACCTCCCCTGTATCCTGAGTTCCTGTTCCCGTTCAACTGCAGTAAGCCGCTGGTTCACGCCCGCCGTCCCGTTAACCGCTGGATTCGCCCAACCGTCCCGTTAACCCGCTGGTTCCGCCCAACCCGTCCGTTAACCGCTGGTTCGCCCAACCGTCCACGTTAGCCGCTGGTTCGCCCGGCGCCGTCCCGTTAGCCCGCTGGTCCGCCCAGCCGTCCCGTTAACTTCGCTGGTTCGCCCAGCTGTCTGTTCCTGTGCCGCGCCCGCGTGCGCTCTGTCCGTTCCTGTGCCCGCCCGTGCTGGCTCCTCCAGTGCCGGCGCCCGTGCTCCCTCAGTGCCGGCGCCCGTGCGCTCCGCCAGTGCCGGCGCCCGTCTCGCTCCTCCAGTGCCGCCGTGCTCCTCCAGTGCGGCGCCACGTGCGCTCCTCGAATGCCCGCGCCCACGTGCACTCCCTCCAGTGCCCGGCGCCACGTGCGCTCCACTCCAGTGCCGCCTCAGAAGTTCTCCCACCCTCCCACCCTTGCGCCGCCTGCGCTCCGATGGATCCCAGCGGCCCAGCGCTCATCCTCAGCAAACCATCTGGAGCTCGCCCCGCGGGTCTGCGGTCTCCATCGCCATGGGGTTGGAGGATCCCTGCCTCCGTCCTGCCTCAGCCCAGACTCCTCCCTGCGACCCGTGAGCCCGTCGGCTCCCCCTGGGCTCCTAGCTCCCTCCTCTACCGTAGTCCGTCAGTCCACCAGCTCCACCAGCTCCATCGTCCCTCCGGCTCCGCCTTGGTCTGTCGTCGACCATCCGCCTCTGGATTCCTCTCCTCGGCTTTGCCTCGTCCACTCCATCCCACCGGCTCTGTCAGGCTCCTCCTTCCCTCCGGCTTCACCTCAGTCCTCGGTCGCTCTGGCTCCGCGTGTCCTTCCCGTCCCCGTCTCCCGGTGTCCAGTCGCCGAAGCCTGCGGCGTGCCTTGGACCTCAGCGCCCGCCGGCGTCACCCCCTGGCTCTTCGGCTCGCCGTCTCCACCTCAGGTCTCCTCCTCCACCTGCTCCGCCCTACCGTCGGTCGGCCCCATGGGTCGATAGCTGCTCCTCCTCCATGGCTCCTCCCTCCGTCGGCTCCACCTTGGACCACCATAGCTGGGCTCTGGATCTCCCTCCTGCTCCGGACTCCTCCTGTCTCCTTCCTGGCTCCTCACTCCGTCGGCCCCACCGTGGACCACCATAGCTGAGCTCTGGATCTCCTCCCTGCTCCGGACTCCTCCTGTCTCCTCCTGGCTCTCCCTCCGTCTACCTCCTTGGACCTTCTGCCTTCTGCCTTACCCACTCTGGGAGATCCGTCCTCCTACCAGCCTCCTCCCAAGACCGGTATCCCCAAATCTTAGTCATTTTGGTTTTTGTTTGTTTTTGTTTGTTACCCTTTGGGTGCGAGGGCGCACCTTCCCGGGAGGAGTAATGTCCGTTCCCGGACTCTGTGTTTATGTTTCCGTTTAGTGCCATGTGCTCCCTGTGCCCTGCCTTCCTCTGTGTTAATTATGTTGTGTCATCAGCTGTGTCTCATCAATTACCACTGTGTGGCCATTTAAGTCTGTGTTTGAGTTCTGTTGGTCCGGCGTCAAGGTCCCTACCGATGTCCGTACCTGTATCTACCTGCCTGCCTGCCTGCCTGCCTGTCTGTTTCTACCTGCCTGTTCTACCACCTGCCGTTTTGTATCTTTATTTTACTATTTTGGAATTAAACCCTCTTATTTTCATTTAATCTCGTTGTGTGCTCGTTAGCACCACACAACCAGTGACACATTACATTTTCTTTAATATATATATATATATATATACACTTTTTTTTTTTTTACAGTGTATATCGTATATATTAAAAAAGATATGTGTGTGTCTTATACCAACATGCTAAACTCTCATAACCACAAGCACCGCAGCGTCATGGTTTTCTTTTTAATGAGCAAGCCCCCTCATTTTGTTTTCCACGCATGCACATTACACAATAGCATTTTCCCTGTTAACACCATGTACTATTTGCTTATTACCGATGCTGTGAGCGAAATCACCGGATTTGAATCTGACGCCTCGTAGCACCTTCCAAAGTCGAAGTTCAACCAGAATCCACATCAGTGCTGTGACATGTTTCTGCATCAGCAGGTCATGGGCATGACAGCCAACGCATTTCACTTCTTTCTTTAAACCTTAGCGCCGGTCACAGCATCTAGAGAACTGCACTGCTCACAGACCCTCAAAGAAAAGCTATAAATCATGGTGAGTTGTTCTTGCTTAATCAGAAATTAAAGCTTGTTTACTAACATGACAATTTCGGTATGTATGTAGCAGCTTTTTAAATGTAAAAGGTTTCTGAAAGAGCTCATGCTGATTCACTGTAATTATTTAAAACATCTAGCTTTGCATGTAGCTCATGCTAATTTCAATGACAAATTTATTTATATAGCACCTTTTGAATCAAATTGAAATCAGATAAAGTACTTTACAACAATGAAAAGAGCTAAATACATTAATAATAAATTAAAACAATAATAAATAGAAAAAGTACATGCTGATATACTGAAGTCTTTACAAATGCAATGTTAATTAATTATGCAATTATGTGTAAATTGCACGTTTTACATGTTAGGATTTTGTATTTAAACATGAATCTAAGCGGCATATGAAACTATTTACATCACAATCAATATGCTATTGTCACACATCTAAACCGTTGCACGTAACCTCAAAAATGCCGCCTGTCCTCATAAAATGTAAATGGCTGATTTCAAACCACTGTGCTTTTACAGCAAGCTGCATGTTTCACTATGTATACGCACGTACACTCTCTATAATCTACATACGGTACAGACCCTAGGAAGTATTTATAAACTTTATACGTTTAAAATGTTCAGTATCGTGCAGTATAAAACCACGCGAGTATTTATCCGACACAAAAGCACATTTTCAAGTAGTTAATAACCGACAAAAAAAAACTATTCTTTAAATGATAAAACAGCAGATGCGCTGTTCATCAAAATGTATTTGTACACTTCCTGTTTGTGAAACGTCAATGAACATGCTCATGATGAAAAACCAACCCACTTTATAAGAACCGAATTTATCAAGCCATCAAAAACCACCACGCTAAAAGATACTTACCCAACTAATTCTAGAATTTGTCTGAAACATTTGCTATTTAAAAGCGAGCAAAAATAACAGCTATCCACTGCAGGTGCATGCATTTCTTTTTTTGCATGAAATTGTCGCATTTAGATATTTTAAGTGCTCAAACCTTATTATAACTTCAAACTGTGCCACCACTAACCTTTCGTCACTGGCTTATTGTAGATTAAATACAACTGCAGTCCAGAGCTGAATCGCAGGCATTAGCGGCTATTGCCTGTTGACAACGTGGACCTGCGCCTGTCTTCGTAGTGGGACCTTTTCTTCAACGTCCACGGCTCATGTCTTCTGTAAGTCTCAAGCGGCTGGACGAACACGCACATCTACATGTTCAATCTACTGCTGGCGATTTCCTATCCATTATTTTCCTGCCC
The DNA here is from genome assembly GCF_018831695.1 of Puntigrus tetrazona. Classification (NCBI taxonomy): domain Eukaryota; kingdom Metazoa; phylum Chordata; class Actinopteri; order Cypriniformes; family Cyprinidae; genus Puntigrus; species Puntigrus tetrazona. The sequence goes on along the minus strand of NC_056701.1, from coordinate 4,714,131 downwards.
TTCAGGATACTGAAGCCTTTTGCCGATGACACCCAGCGCATTCTGCGTTCTTGCTTTGCGCAGTACTCCAACATGTACAGCAGCATCTTCACCGTACAGCTATCCAGCGTTCACCGGTTTATAGCCGTCAGGTTTCCGTTTCTGATAAAGCGCTGGCCTCCAAAAGCAAGGCGATCGCCACTTAGAAGATGCGTCTTTATTTGAATGATGGCGTGAGTGGTCGGTAATAAACACAGCAACTCTAAGGACCTCAACCAAGAACTATTAAGGGCGTGCTATGACCGGAAACTGACAAAAAAGCTGAAACGACACTTTTTCTTAGCACACTGGAGATTTTAGGTTATGTTATCCCTAGTCTTTTTCGTCGTCGTGTTTTTTGCTCCACCACGAACCATCTACGTCCTGTTCGGATCCCTTAAGCATGTCCAAGGGAGGGACAAGCGGAAAGAAAAACGCTGCCATCATCACGGCGAACATGTTCACATTCATTGTTTGCTTCACGCCCGTCCATGCTCGGTCTTTTGTTTGCAATATGTAATATTAGATGATTCATGGAAAGACTTTGTGCATGTGTTTCTTGATGTCTGAGTGGTCGCTACCACCAACTGCTGTCTGGATTCGATAGGCTATTACTTTTTGCTGAAAAGAGTTAATAAAGGAAAAATCGTTCATACTGAGCGTAAAAGTTATCTTGAGTATAAATTGATCTAGATTGAATTAAGGAAAATCTTTGTCATATGTGTGGAACATTGCCATAAGCAATAAAACAGTAGTAAAATATAATATATAAATACATATGTAAAATATATGTAAAATATAAGTGCTTGTGCTTTAAATATGATAATCGCATATTTTTAAAGTATGTTCCATAGCACGACTGTCATTTTCAGGAAAGATATATTTTTATATGCAGTATATTCCAATAAAATGTCTAAATCTTAACTTATCCCCTACGTTGCATTTTTAATTATTATATTAATAATTATTTTTTCATGCAGAAGTTATATGCCTTTATGAGAAGGAATTTATAATATTGTTTAAATAATAAATAATGTATTTTATTATATAGTACTTAGCTATCATTTTATCAGTGAACTGATCATATGCATTTTTATCTGACGGCGACATTATATAGTTATAGTGGCTAATATATCATAGAGGTGAAATACTTCTAGAACACAATTCCCAATTTAGTATTTCACCTAATATATTTATTGATAAACCCTGGGATTTAAAAATAAATATTTGTAAAAATATTTAAAAATAAAAAATTTATTTTTATATCAGTAATGGTGATCAATATGAGATTATTCTATTTACATCATCTATTTACAATATCATTAGATTTTCAATCTACTTATTTTTACAGAAAATAACAGAGAATAGTTATAACATGAATAGAAGTCAAATGTCAATATAGTGCAGATGTTATATATATGCATATAATATTATTATTATTATTATTTTTTTTCAATTGCTTTGGTTTCAATTCTTGAATGAAACATTTATTTTGAACCAATAAGTTAAGATCTCTGAACATTAACTTGTTCACATCAGATTGGATCAGATTTCTTACACAGTTTGAGCAAATTGCAACTCTTCACAACTTCATCTTCATCATTTCATTGTACAAGCTATCACATTCAAGCGTTCACATTCAGTTGGTATACAAATGAGCTTGTATAAATAAACATTTTTTCCATGTACTATTGACTCTTCTCAATGAATATCAGATTTTTAAAATAAATTTCTATGGCCGAATGTCATTTTTGACCAGTGGGGCTCACACAATGACAAAATATAAAAAAATTGGTGGCCTTAACCGGGTTTTTGAAGCGTGAATGAACAGTTTTGGGTGAGTAACTACATTTTTGCAGACGTAATAAAGTTGTACAGATAGATAGATAGATAGATAGATAGATATAGATAGATAGATAGATAGATAGATAGATGAATAGATAGACAGCAGGCCCTCTGGCAGTTTGCACGGTTTGTCATGTAAAGGTTAAACTGCCTCTAGTGGTCATTTAGTGTATTTGTCGCATGCGCTGTCTCTACGATCTCATTGCTCATACAGTAGACAGCCTTTAACGCTATTTGGCGTGGCAGTATGCATAGCGATTATGTTATCACATAAACTGAAAATAACATTGTTAAATACCTCATCAGGTCAAAGGAGTATAATGACATCCATATTATTACGAATACGGTTTTTGTCACGTTATCATACAATGTAGGCTTAAAGTTTTTTTGTTTATATAGAGTCAACTATAATCATGGTAAACCATACCTTCATTGCATGCAACAACTAGCATCTCACAGGTTTTGTGACCGCTTTAGATATGTCTGTCAGTCATGGTGAGAAAAATTTTGCTTCTCATTTTATTATAATTGCTGCATTGAAAAAGAAATGGATAATTAAAGAAAGAAAGAAAAGAAAGAAAATACACATCAGGTTCTACATGCAATGTAATGTTTCTGGTACAAACTGTTACACCTTTGACATATTTTTTCTTTTTAAAAGCCATTGAAGCAACAGACATCAATGAGTCGAATTAAACTGCATTGATGCTAAATGCCTGATAATTGATATGTTGATGTGTCTAATTAACTTCCAAGTAATGATCCTTCAAAACAACATCTAGTCTTCAGATTGCACACAGGTTGCCATGGTGACATGATTCTCCACTTAGCAACAGAGAGATGCTGTGTGAAATTTCAATGTTAACGCTAGTGAAACGCCATCTACTGGACGGTAGTGAAAATGAAACGACAACCTTTCACTTGATCGAAATGCATAGAAAATGCTCTAGTCGCACCAGATATTCTTCGTTTTAACAACGACTAACAAACAGTTAAGGTAATATAGCAACTAAAAAGATAGTTTACAGTAGGTGTAATGATATTAAATTATTTTTATATATTTTTAACCATCTTTGATTTGATAGTTTTATCAGCAGGATGGGATAAGACATAATAAACCACAAAGAAGCATCACCGAATGAAGTCAAATGCGCGCTACTTACTAAGTCTGTGCTGTTGTTTTCCTCCAAAATGATGTCACTTCTGGAACATGACATCATTTGAACCACTTTTAAAGGGATTGTTCAAGATATAACAAGATGGTAAAGTGATAACATGGTATATTCTAATAATTAAAAAATTGAATACAGTTAAAACAATATCTGTTTTGACTTTTTGTTTAAAAGAAACAAAAAATAATCTTATTTAAAAACAGAAAACAAAATTATTTTGCTTATTTCAAATAAATACTTGCTTAATTTTGACTTGTTTTTTTTCTGCTTGTCTTGAAAAACCTTCTAGATATTTTGGCTGAAACAAGACAAAAATTCTTGACGAAAAAACATTTTTGCAGTGCAAGCGGGAAAAAAATCTTTTAATACGGATGACACATTTAGCAAGGGCAAAAGGTCAAACAATCAAATGTGTTTTATTAGAATGATAAAATCTCCCACATGTTGATTTACGTCTGAAAATAGGTGTGTGCTGTCAAATAGAGTAGGTATTGTTTCATGTGTGTGAAACTGGGTGTGGATGTGTGTACTTCTATACATGTGAGATTGCCAAGGCTCAACAAGCGAGCGAAACAAATTTCACTGGATACCACCCTGGACTTCTATACACAGGACATTACATCATATAGCCAGCGGTGGAAATCAGGATTTGAGCCAGCATGTACAAGAGCAGCTGAGTCGTAAACAACTCAACGTAACACTGATTCAGTCTTGCAGGCAAATCTGTGTAAACCATATACACTTGTTACAAAATGCCAGCTATCAGAGGTCAAGAATCGCTTCAACATTTTACTGAATCTGTGACAACCAATAAGCAGCGATCATTTGTGGAACAAAAAAGCAATGAAACATTGTGGAGGAAAAAGTCAGCGCACATTGTTGACCTTGACTATTGTACAATATTGTGCTTGTTGGAGCATGATGAAAAAAAGACATTAAGTTATGACAGCTGATTGCTTATGGGAAAAATCATTTGAATACATTCACAGCACATTCAACACTTTGCTTTGACAATAATAGGCCAGAATTAACACAGATGGTAGCTGTGTGAAAAAGTCAATGTCACTCAACATCATAAAACACACCAGAGATCACATTCGAACAAAAAGGAAAATATTGCAGTGCAAATTCGTGAACATTTAAAGCCATTTTAATTTACACAACAAGGGACATCTTGCTAGAAGAAAAATTAGCTTCAGGCACTGAATTTTTTCAAGTGAATGTGTGGACACTTGTATCTTTTATTGAAGGCAGTTTGTGTGTTCTTTTTTTTTTTTTTTGGGGTTTGAAAGAAATAGTAACTAGGAACTAGACCTATCCTACTATAAAAATACAGGCAAGGCAAAACCATTCTGGTACTAGCATGTTTGCTATACTGTACTAGCTTTTTCTTTCAAGGAGAGAAAAACAGTCCTGACTTATCATCCACCAGGCAAGAAACTAAACTTTGCTTAGAATTTGCTTAGATTGCTTAGAAAAGTAAAGCACCTCAATAAGCTGCCGATTTGAAATTTATCCAACTTAGCACAAATAGCGTCGCGACAAGTCACACTTTGAAGGAAACACTTGTTTTGGCATCTTAGTAGCTTTTAGCAAACTTGGCGATTCCGGTTTCTGTTGGCAAACACTTATGAATATGGATATGGCACACAGTTTCTTTTTGAAGATTGTGAATTTGAACACTTGAAAACTTTGAGATGTTTGCTGAAAGTATATGTCTTCCTGACATGCTTATTTCTTTACATAGGGTTAGCATATTAGCTTATAGCGCATTTGCTGCTTCCTGCATTTGATTACTTTCTTTAGTGTCCTTGACCTACAGGTAGCGGCTATATCCTTGCATTTCCTGCCTACCGGGATCTATTTCCTGTACTCTGGATCTATTTTACACCACGGTGTATCTTGAATGCTGAGAGAGACCTAAAAGACATACAGCAGTAATTTAAACTCATAAACACACCTGGGCACACACACAGTGCAATCATACATGACTCTCTCCCTTTCAGCTGGATTTATGAGCTAATCAATGTTCAACCGACACGTTGCACACAACTGCAGGAAGTGTGTGTTTTCTGAGAGCATCAGCAATGGCAGCGTGCTCTCTAGGATGAAGGTATGCTTAAGTGATGGGCACGTGCTTTTAATAAGACACATCTTGCAGGTGCATGAGAACCATATTATTAAATGCATTCCTGTGTACTCAAGTGCGTGTAGCAACTCATCCTAATCGAACATCTGCTTTCAATATCTCACAGCCTGATCTATTAGACATTTAATAACAAAGCTTTGCCTATGTGAAATGGACACTTGTCTGCAGGTCAAACAGAAGAAAAGCAAGTGAGAAAGAGGCTCTTTTTCGAACCCTAGAGACACAACTTTTAAGGCAGAATCAAACCAAATGAACTTTGAGACTTTTCTGAAACAATCTTTTTTAATTCCACTAGTCTGCCCGATAACGTTTAATAAGAAAAAATCATTGTGATTTTAAAAAAGATGGAAATATTTTCTGTCTGTTACCTTTCCAAACTGTTGCATGCCATTAAGTTTATAGTTTATTCATAAAAAATTATTTTATAAATATTCAAACATTTCAGAGATCAGATTTCAGGAATGTATGAATTGAAAAAAGTATATTCACAATTGCAATGTAAAATCTGCCAAATTCTAAATGCAAACTTCATCTGACATCTTAAATAAAACTGCTTTAGAAAGACAGCTCACTGGGGTTGGAACAGAGGCCAGAGAGTGTTTCTCTGTACATTTAGATTATAATATGTTTAGATAATCAATTAACCTTTTAGTTTTTCTGATATAGCGCCACGATGATTTAAAGACACATGACTGAAATTTGCAATCTCTGACAGCTGTTGTTGATGAAAGAACTTTCAAACAAAAGCAAATAAATACAAAAAGAGAGTTATGATGGATGCCAAACAAGCAAGCGATTGGTTACTTCACAGACAAATACATCCAATAACATAACTGGCTTCAGAGTCACATGACATCTCTTGACTTTCAGTCTGTTTGGATTTCTCGCATTGTGATTCTTTTCCTCTGAGTTTCCATTCTCGTTTGTTCTCCTTCAGAGTCAGGAGAAACAAGGTCTACGGCATCTTTAGGAAGAAAGCGTTCAAAGGTCCCAAGACAGAGTATGTCTTTCTCTGTCTTTGTGTCTTTAAGAAAACAGCGGTATTTTTACCTCAGTTCTCTGTTCCATGTTACATTGTACATATTGAGTAAAAAAATTCACTGTACAAAAATGAAGAAACAAAACAAAAGACAAAAAGACTTGGAATCCAGCGTGTTCAGAAGTTCTCCAGAGAGTCTTGTTTCTCTGATAAAACTCTGAAACTACACAGAACACAGAAATTCACATGGTTGAGGCCATGAAACTCATCAAACAAGTTTTCTCTCTCTGTGTCTCTCTCTCTTGTGGAAGTCTGACTTCCAAGGCTGAAGTATGCGAGTGAGGCCTCAGCTCACTCGATAGAGAACAAAGTCATAAAACACAAAGGTTTCCAAGCATACAACAGAAAAACCTTATGTTTTATATTAGGTACATTTTGGTCAAAATAGCATCAATAAGGCGTACTGGAATCTTGCAAATGGGAACATGAGGCGGGGCCCGCCCACATGTAGTGATGTCACACACAAGCGTAATGGAAAAGTGCCACCCGGATGGAGACAGACACAGTGTTGATATTTTGGCTAATATGGCACTTTCTGTAATTATATGCTGAAATAGTTTCAGTTCTTTCTATGAATCAGGGGTTTACCCAAATCTTAGCTAAGACCATCTATTCAGGAACATTTGGATTTTGGCTTGACTGAGCTGGTCTTGATCATTAATAGAAAAATATGCTCATGGGCTTGGACTTTCTTGTAGGCCTCAAGTACTGCCAAAACTGCTCGTATGTTATGGAGAACACATACATTTTAATGGGCTGCTACAAAAGTTAGAACCAATCAATAATCACTGTCACGTGAAAAGGGAGAAAAGCGATTCCATAGTACAAGTTCATTCCAAATCTTTTCTTTACGACCCGGATTAGCCTGTCCGGTACTCCTATAGCATTTACACTGATGATGTAAATGGGCTGTCCTGTCACATGGTAATAACAGCACTGTTTTGAGTGTTTGATATCGACCAAAGCAACAACCACTGTTAACCACTGGTCGTACTCCAAGAAACTGTTAGGTTCTTCCTCTTATTAGGAGTTAGGAACTGTTCCAAAAGAAATGCTGTCTTTAGATCAAGCGAACAAATCTGCTGAAAGGGTAACCTGACAAAGAGACAGTCAAGATCTGAACAGATTTAGCGATAGATAGTCTTCAAGATGTCTTTCACTCCATCTGATAGTAGCAATAAAGATTGGTGAGCAATACTCTTAGTCAGTCAGCAAGAATGAGAGCTACAGAAAAGCATATCTCTGTGTCTATATCTGCCTTGATTGTGGGTGATAGAGAGAAAAAGAGCAGCTCTTCTCGTAGTCATCGAGGTCCAGTTTTGGCTTTTCCTCATGCAAAAGCAGTTCCAGACAAATGAGAGAAAAGGATGACAAGCAGGTATTGAAAAACAGAGAGAGACACAGAGAGTTTCTGTGATTGGCCAGGTTAAGCTCATGATCCACATGAGTTTCAGCCGCTCACGTTTCTACAATATCCACTTCTCGCATCTTGATTCCCTCTCTGTTCACTGGCCTGTGGTGTCCGATCGCTCCCTCCTTCCGAGCAGGTGACTGAAGTCGCCAGTCAATGAGCGGGACCCGTGGAGCACGGACGGGTTAGTCCTGCCAGGATGCTGCGAGGGCTGGGGTGTAGTGGTGGCCGCTGGGGTATGCGTGGCTGCTGAATATGTAGCCTTCATGGGTCGAAGAGGCTCCAGCTGTACTCTATCTGGGTGCTGAGGGCTGACACCACTCTCCGCGATCGAGAGTCTTGAAGTCATGGGGTAGATTGTATTCACCTGCCGACTTGCGAAGAAGAAGAGTTCACCAGGCGTATTCCCTGATCCCTGTACTTGGAGAGAGAAGCGTGGCGTTGGCCGGTCGATACCAGTTTCAATGGCTTCCTCATGGCGTCCGACCGGATCCTTGCAGAAGCTTAGAGCTGAGAAACAAGGTGGATGGTGGGGAGGTGGACACTGGAGTTCCCGAGCTCAGAAGGTCTGGCTTTGGTCCCAGCTGGATCCAGAATCAGACAGGCGTAGTAGCGTTTCTGCTGCAGGGGGATTTGCTCGGGTGTGGGGAAGCAGACCTGGATCAGGAGTCGCCGCTTTAACCCAACCATTTGGCATTCTGGCGTCTCTCCCTGTGGCGTGTGGTCCCGTGCGCTGCGAAGCGCTCATCGCGGGCGCTCCTGCTTTGTCCCATCATGCCCGTTCCTTCTCACTCTTCCGCTGAGTACTGGGCGAAGGGGTGTTGCTGTCGCGAGCGGTGCGTGTGTTCCTGACCCATGATCCAGCACACTGCGAAGACCTGAGGCGCTGCCCAGTGGAGAATGCGGAGACTGCAGCGACAACCAGCAGGTTCAAGTAACAAGACTTTCTGGTTCATCCATAAAACTCCTCACGTAACAGTCCTGCAAGAAGAAGCAGAATAGGTTACAATCCAAAACAACAAGAGAATTTGGGGCCAGTTGTACTAACAGCTTGCATCAGTGCAAACTTTCTTTAGTGTAAAAAACTACTGTCAGAATTTACTAAAGCTCATGATGAAAAATTAGCATGAAAGAGTTTACCTTACAGGCGAAAAATTTATGGGAGAGTATTGAAATGAATCACGCCAAAAGCAATTTACTAACACAAAACACGCACCCGGCCGGTCAAATGTACAGACTCATGTGAATATTAGAATATAGATTAGACCATAGCCTGACTCTGCCTGCTTGTCTTTTGATGTGCAATAGTAAAGGGTAAATTATTGTATGGGATATTAGCAAAGGAAGTAGATGCAATCTTTTTAACATTGAGCTTTGTGAGTAACTTAATCTGCACTGATACACCACATACATTTTATGACTGTCTAATGATTTAAAGTGATGTTTTGCATTTTAATAGCAGTTGTGTCTTAGCTTTTTTTCCCTTACGTTCTGGCTTTATAAAGGCGACCTGTATTACTTTCTGAAGGGTTGTGTGCTCAAACACTTGCTATTGGTTTGCCATGCTTCACTTTCAGTGGCGATATTTATTAAAGCGTGAAATGTGTACCTTTTCTTGGCGTTGCTGTGGTCGCAATCGCCAGAACCTATGAGTTTAAAAGGAATTGTTAAAAAAAAAAACAAAACAAAAAAAAGCGTGACTTTGTCAGTATTTCTCATCGTGTATATTAGTGCCTTTTACTCATTTAGAATGCGTCGATCCGATTCAACGACACCATCCTGTTTATCTGTTCATTTCGTGCACGAGCTGGTGTGTGATAGATGATTCAGATTCATGGCGTGATCTTTGGCGCTGTGCCTTTTCATAACAATTGGCCCGGCGTCCATTTTCACTGTATATTCCTTTTGAATGTGAACCAGCTTTTTCATTTAAAAGTGTACAGGATGAATATCGTCATTTTGCTCGGTGTATTCTAATATGTCATTTTATTGTGCGATTTGATGTTCTGTTGATCGTTTTGGTGACACGAGCGCAGCAATCCATGTATTTTAATATATTTTATAGACACGACTTTTGCTAAATAATAAAAGTGCCCTTGCTGTCTGGATAGGAATGAGCACACAACCCTTCGGGCTCCTCTGTTTAGGAGTAGTAGAGCAATATAAAACTTGATCATCTAAAATAAGCGTACATGGCGAACTGCTGGCAGACTTGGCAATGAGAAGCATTCGTGTTTTTCATCTGTTATTTTTGTAAAACGTGCTCCTTGTGAACTTTGCATTACATTACTTTATTGCGAGGAAAACACGTTTGGGAGGCGAGCGAGGCTGAACTAATGTGTGATAACAGAAGAGCCCGCGTTTTATTTTATTTACCTCTCACTTCAATTGGCCAGTTGGTGATTCCAAGCAATTTGACGTAGGAAATGTGTGTATGTGACGTTTGACACGCCGTCGTGTTTAATCAAATATCACACACTGGGACTTCTTATAAGCGTATTTATTCAGAATGTACAGATTGAGTTTTCTCTCTGTTACTTAATTAGTGAACTAAATCTGTATTCATTTGTGTAAGGATTTTTTTATTCTCTCCTGTGTTTGTACATATGCATTGCTCTGTGTGCTAACCTGTAATTCATTTTTGTGTTATATCCAATGCATGTGCCATACTGTTACATCAAGGCTAATGGATGAAAAGGGAAAGCCAATAATACAGTGTTGAGAGATAAGCTTCGTCTGCTGATTTGTAATGAATCTTAAAATTTCAGTGTCTGTTCATAATAGCAACATCCTGCACACACGCACGACTACACACGTTTAATTTTAAGATGAACTATTAATTTTATTCCTGTCAGGCATCTTTTCTACGCAACTATATTTACAAAAAGTTACACGTTAATGTATCGTGTGGATTCAATCGCAGTCTACTAACTACAGTAAACGTCTCCCAGGTACGTCTCTTTCAGACAATGCTTTCATTTACTTGTAATAAAGTGTGCTAACACAATATTTCTTAACTTGGTGCACTTTTAGCAGAGGACGCTCAAAAACTGACGATTGAAATACTACATCTGCGCCATTTACATGCAGACCACGCCCCTAGCGGCTGTTTGGTTACGACCGCGTGACGTACGTTTGCGTAAGGACGTGGCAGTAGCCCCTCCCCCCTCCATGGTCTGGCTGAAAGAAAAAAAAAAACTTTTGTATCGAAGGAATCAGCAGCCGCCATCTTGTCGCGGATGAGCGTCGGGATTTCGGGAGAGCGATATATTATTTTTACGCACCGGCTCCATCGAAACCGGCCCGATAGCTTCCCTGCGACGGAAACGACAAGCTTCGGGCCGAATCGCGAATCTTTGTGGCAGATATTAGCGTAATGGAGCCGTTTTGTGGTCGGCTGGAAAACCCCCGTATATCTGATTTCCCCCTTCAGCGCGAGCGTATGCTCCTGTGCCACTCGCCTATATTAAAATAAATTATTGCTCTCATTTTTCATTTATTTTCACACTTTCATGATTATTCGCTTCCGGGCTGGACATGGACTTGAAAGGTCTTTATTTTTGTGCAGAAAATTGCCTTTTGAACAGACCCGCGAGCCACTTGGACCGGGATTGATGATTTTCTCCCCTCGTCGGTTGTTTTCGGTTTTAACATTGATATAATTTATTTTCGCGGGGTTTGGGGTGATCGTGAGGTTAATTATGCAGGTTTGGGTGTTGGATTATCATGGGGTGAATGGCGGTGTTGGCGGGCGGGGGCGCTGTTGAGGTCGCGTTTGAGCCCCATCCTGTTAGTATTGGCCCTGATCGCTGAATAATAATAGAAAAACCCGAGGGTTGATTTGGTTTATTTCGCTGTCCCCCTCCCGGAGCTCTTGGAAGACGCATTTATTGCTTTGACGTGTTTTTTGTGAAGCGAGAGAGAGCGCGATGGCTGATAATCACACGGATATGGGTCCCTCCAGCGCAAGCGGCCCAAACTCAACTCACCTGCGCTGTCCTCCTCCACGACACTCCGGGTATAGATGCTGCCGATCGCACCTGTCAAATATAACCTCCCAGAGCTGAAATGAGTTCGGCTCAGGAAGGCTCTCTCGTGGCCCAGGTCTTCTTCTGTTTTGTAACGCGCTCGTTGAGATCAGAAACCCTTTCAGACCGGCCTGAACTTCGGAGTGTTAGGTGGGGATCTCTCAGGCAGGGGTTCGAGCGGCGATCTCACCTGTCTGGAAGAAGTAGGTAGAAGTCTCGTCGTCAGAAATCGCTCACCTGTCCACCAGAAACCGAGGAAAGACGCACGTCGTCTATCTCAACCCCCGCAGACGGCTCCAGGTTTGCTAACGATCGTTCTTGATATTTATGACCGATATCACTGTTGTTTCCTTTCGTTTTTTTGAGAACTAAAATGTTTGCAATGATAACTAACGTTAGATGGACAATAAGATATTTCACTATGGGCGCGTTTATAATAACGTACTATTAACTATTTATTCTTAGGGTTGGATATGTATTTAACGGATTATCCATCTGTATGCTTTTAAATATCAAACAGTGCTTTATACAATCGTTTTGGTATGAAATAACTGATGAATATGATTGTGATGATATCTGTAAAATATGTTCCTAGATATATTAATACGTTGCTTTTCTGCTAACAAATGAAGAGGCATTTTATTTCTAAACTAAATATTTTTATCTATAATCATTTTATTAGTTCTATTCAAATACAAATATATAGTTGTTTATATGTTGTTTGGTGGTCAAAAAATACATATGTATCTTTGCATATATACAAGTTTTCAAAGGTTTTAATCTGTCAGATGGTGTTGTTTAAAAGCAGCTGTTAAGAACTTGTAAGCAATTAAAAGTGAGTATCGAGTTAATTACGTCGTTCAAAATTCACTCCCATCTCTGCCTGTCCTGTCAGGTCGAACCAGGTTAGGTAGAGACAAACACTATCACTAAGAGTCCTCTTTACCTGTCCAATAAGAATATCCATCCTTCAGGTATGACTTTTCACCCCTAAAAGCCAGGTCTGTTACAGAAACCTGTCGAGCGTAACTCTGCTGCAGGAAGGCCAGTTCTGACCAAATCGCTTCTTTCTAGTGCGCGAGGTTTGGTCTGCGCGGGGATGCATCGAATGGAGATGCGCATACAGCAAAAATGCCTCTAAGGCAGTAATAGCGATGACGGTTGTTAGTTTTATTCTCTTGAACGATTGTAGCCATCCAGCTGCTGAATGCGATCCTTATTCTATGGAATGTAATGACACCCGACTCTGATATTTATCTTCCTGGCGTGCTCCTTGGCGAGATCTTGTTGCAAGTTATTACGGCGTTAATGCGGCTACGAGCATCTCGGATGCAGGTGGCGAGGGCTGCTAATAATCAGCGCCAGCGACAATCGGCAGATCTCGAGGAAAGCAAGTTTTCTTTTCTTGCCCATTTCGCGCAGAATCTTCATCGCCATCTGTTGAGGTTTCCTCAGCTGAATATTGCTTATGCAGGGACTTCAGTGCAGTGATTACGCAACCTTTTGGACTCAAAAAGCCCCATTGTTTAACAGAACACCCAAAGCCCCAGAAATATGATTTCGTTTGCATCTTGATTTATTTTATCCTTATTTTAGCGTTTTGGTATAGTTCGATTTTAGTGGTTAATATTTACATACCTAACTTTTCTGTTTTAATTCAATTAAAATATAAAATACATATTAATATTAAATATTATTATCATCCGAAGATGTAAATTCTCTTAAGCTTGTTCTGCTTCAGGTTTAGTGTGATTTTATTTATAAATTTTAATTTTTCCCTTGATTTACCAGTTCATTGTATTGGAAAAAATATTACATGGCATGCACATCAACATTTTGATGTAGGATTATGTTATGAATGGATGGATTCTCCGGTCGTTGTTTACGGTAGGACAACCACCCACTTCATGGCATCATGGCAGCGAGTTTTGCACAGGCAGGCATTACTCGTGTCAGAAAATGTGAAATGGTTGAAAGCGTAATGGCGCTAGGCAAAATGAAGGCAGCGTTTAGCCAATTTCAGTTGTCTTGTTTTAGTAAACTGAGTCAGGCGCCTTCTGGTTGAGATTTCGGGGGCGTCCTGAGTGGGTTTCTTGCGAAGCGGCATGTGTTGCGTGTAGAAGTAGCATTTTGTTTAAAGAGCATAACTTAAGACTTCGCATCAGGAAATTCCACAGCTCAGCGCGGAGAAGTCCGTTATTTCCTGTCTCCTAATTCCTCCCATGTTTTTGGATTAACATACACGGCTTTAAGTGCGCTCTGAAGAGATTTACTTGGCCAATCTATGTTTTCTAAATTTAGCGCAGTGGTTGCTGGTCAAAGCCACAACATGATACTCTGAGTCATGGTTGATTGCTAATAGGGCTGAGGCAAATTTCACAGTACTGATCTCCAATTCCGATACATTTGTTTGGCGTCCAGGTGCAGTATGTGAGGAATAGATATCTCAATTAATGTTATAAAAGATATAGTGCATCCTGTCAATTTGTGCATAAAAGTCATTCACTTATGCATTTAAAGAATGATTGATCCTAATATGAAAAGTACCCCATGATTTTTACTTTTAGGTGTGTAGAGTAGGGGTAAGCTTTATTACAGGTTAACTATCCCTTTACATGTTAGTAATATATATTTAATATATTTAATACAGTGCATGTATTTAGCTATTTAATATGTATTTTTTCTAGCTAATTAAAAGTAAGTTCAAGGTCATTGAATGGCTTTTAATAGGTACATATAATGCGAGCAATAGGTTACAAGCATTTGGGAAAACTCTTGATTGAGAATGAGATGACACATCTTTTGCTTAATGTACTTTTTTTAACACTGATGTTCGTCGTGTTCATTTTGTGCTGTAACTATTAGTAAAGCAGAAGAACCGTCGATTCCTATTGGCTCCGCGCCGCCCGCTTCTGCGAGCCACAGCAATCAGACTTTTTTCATATCATAAGCAGCAAAGCGCGTGCGATACATCAGGATAATTCACCAAAAAGTAAAAGTCTCAGTTACTCACTCTCGTTTCTTCTTAAACTCGTAGACAACTGTTCGTCGGATCGCAAAATAGGATATTTCTGTTAATCTCTTTTGACACAGGAGTGCAACTGAAACATTTCCAGATCCAGAAACTAAGCAAAGATGCGTTCAAGCTATTTTTATTGACATCAGTTGTTCAACTGCAATTTCTGAAGCTGCAAGAAGACTGTTTCTATGCAAAAGCTAAAATAACGATATTCTTATAAGTTCAAATTTCGCGGTTGAACCACTGATGTCACATGATGTTTCCGTGTCCTTTTTTATTTTTTTATGCAACCTACAGCGATTAATAAGCGGTATTTTACTTCCACTTTCAAATGAATGACAAGCGGTTTAAAGTTTTAATTTGCGTTTTCCTCTCTTTGCTTTTAAATAGGACTTTGCTCTCAAATTGGCTCCAAATTCACGTCAGTTCGCGTGAATGCAGTTCAGAAACAACAAAATAAAACATCAAGCTGCGCTTAGCCTACTCTTAAATCATAGAACATTCAATTAACACAAAGAATAGTACCTTATGCGATGCAGCTAATACCTCATATAAAATGGCTGACACAAGTTTAATTAGATGTGCAGTTAGGTGTGCAAACAAATAACCTACGAAACATGGGCGATCTTTTCAGCAAAATTATCACGAATGCTTGAAGCACAACATACACCTCCATGTCAAATAAAATAATAGACACAAAGCTTAAATGAAGTAAAAATCAGCGAACATTTGCAAACAATTAAATGAATAAAAAACATTGTAGTATGACCTTGAATAAATATGGCAAAAGTCAGGGGTTTTGGCTTTTAAAATAATGCCAAGCGGTAGCTTTGCATTTAGTTTTTAAGCAGATCATCCGATATCGTCTAGATCTCTCATTTCACTCTTTTTTGTCAATCCGCTTGTATACGTCTCCTCACGTGATGAATGAAATCTGATCTGTCATGCGACTATGCGTTATTGTGCTGCATTGGTGGCAGTGTTCAATTTTAATTGGAAGTGTCTATGGTGTCTCTAACTGAAGTAAATGATTTGTTTTTACAACGAATCAGAGTGGTGGGTAACTGGCGTAACCAGTGTTGCGGTTTCCCACTGTTAAGCAGTCTTATCTATTGACCAGCAGGCCTGGTTTGGATTCACGGATACTTTTATCCAAGCGGCTTGCATCCTCGTCACCCTGCACATGCCCAAACTGCGTGGCTAAACATTTTTAAAATGAAAAGTCCACACATTTGTTCTTCTCCAAATAACAACAGAGTAAATCTAGCATGAATGAGCAACAGGCCAAGCTCAACATGAGGTTAGGGCTGAGCGATTGCAAAAATCACAATTGTTGATCATGTCCTTGAAATTGTTCATTAATTGAAATTCGTTCGTCGCAGTTTACATTAAATACATGTTTACTTTCGGTTGCTTAAAGCGGTGAAAATTGTAATCAAGCCTCAAGTGAAATGGTTGTTATTGGTTTCTTTTTTAAATAAAAAGATATTTTAATGCTATACGAAAGAAGTAAATTAAAGCGATGCAAAACCTTTGAAAGATGGTTAATACTTTTTAATGTAAATAACTGACCCATGTTATTTTAGTTATATTCGGCTGACGTGTGACTCAACTGTCGTACTTCAGTCAGAAGTCAACCAAAAGAAGCGACACTTCGCTCAGTTAGTCAGTTGTATTTATAATTTTAAAGTAGAAATATATCCGATTTAGAGAGCTTCAAATAATGGCTGCTATCCACAAGCTTTTAATTTTTTACTGTTAAGCATAAAGAAAGTCATATACCTAGGATGGCTTTGGGGTGAGTAAAATATGGGGTGATTTTCATTTTGTAGGTTAACTATTTCTTTTAAGATAGCATTAGAAATAAGAAGTGTTTTTGAATGATTAATTACCACTTTGAGCGATTGATTTAATTGTTGCATCGTAATTGCGGTTAGAAATTGGATTAGTGCGCAGCCCTAGAGAACCTACTTTACAAAAAGTCTTTTGGTTCACTTCAGCTCATATTTTTAGTAAAAATAATGACAAAACTTTAACTTTTGGGGAACTAACAATTTAGTTGTGTTTAGTTTTCACACATTAGCTGAAAAAATAGTAAGATTCTTGGGTCTTAAAAGTGATATCGGTTTATCAAAATAAAAATAAAAATCAAAAAGAATATTTAAGACAACCCCAATTACAGCACAAGGTGTGTTTAAAGCACTTTTATCCACGTTATGATGCTTCATGTTGGAAATCACTGTGAATCTTATCATTTACTGTGTGTGTGTGTGTGTGTGTGTGTGTGTGTGTGTGTGTGTGTGTTGCAGAGAGTCATGCGCTGTGAGACGGTTTAGGATTTGTTACCACTCGAATATTGATGAGTAAATTTTACTAAATAATTGCAAAGAAGCGACCAAATGACACCTGATTTTAAATTAGACATTTAAAGTAGACTAAACGGTGTTGTGCAAACATCTCCAATAGCGTTTTATTTCATCCAAAAATCAGTTTTTACAGTGTAGATGGGCGCTGAAGGCTGTTAACAATCGGTCCATGTTAGCCTCTCTTTCATTAAGTGCACTTCTCGCAGTAGTGTAACCAGCGAGCGGCATTAGCTATGGTTGGACGCTGGTGTGAAGCGACAACACATGCCGCGTGTCCTGTAATCTGCGCATGCTAATTTGTGGATTTGTGTTAGTCGCTGTGGCCTTTTTTGTTTTCACTTTTTCTTTTTCTTTTTTACCATTTACTGTTGTCGGAGACGGTTCAGTGGGTGTGTTGTTTGCCAGCTGGGGCGTTCCTCCCTCTTGTTATTGTGGCGTGTGGCAGCCGTGGAGTGCGCTTTTATTCCGGCGTGTTTGCATTAGTGTACATACAAACACAGCCAAGCGTGTAGCATTGCCTCCCACCAACTTCAGGCAGGCGGCTGCGCCTGCGGTTTTAATGTCGGCTGAAGCATGACTGATTTGGGAAGGATGCTTTTGGGAGAACATCGCCAAGGCAGATGAAACCAGCGAGCCTGGATTCCAACCCGTGGTGCTGCAGAGACCAAAGATACACCTGATATTTGGGCTGATTTTTGTGCGTTAATGATGACTGATATTAAATTTAGTTTGTTTACCACCGTTTGAAACATTGAATTTCTGAAAATCGTCTTGAAGATTTATCTTGATTATCCCTTTAAACTTTGCGTTTTCATCCGTCGAAAGCATTGTTAAAAGTGGTCAATGATTCCTGCACTATTCAATACATAAAGGGTGCGTTTATCCAAAATAATAAATTCGTCAAATACTTCCCCTGTGTTGTTACAAACACCGCGAAACTTTCCTCATCAGCATAAAAAGCATCAAAGTTTAGGTTTGCATGGACTTTCAACTGAGGTGAAATTTGATTCAGAAAATCTTTATTTGTGCCCGCAGTGCGGTGGAAAATCTTATGGGTATGTTTAGATGGTATTTAATGACAGAATTAAAGGTTCATGAACTCTTCCTACATAGCAAAGTCGCCAATGATTTCACATTTTGCATTACAAGAAAAGTAGCATCATAAAAGTTTTATAAGCCTTCAAACCACTTTCACATGCACCTGTTGTTTTTATTCAGTACCAGTAAAATATTGTTTATGACTAGTCCTAATCCAATCGAATTTTTTTTTTTTTTTAGGGCATGCATTTTCAAATTATTTTATGCATACAGAATGCATTTTGTCAAATAAAATGCGAATGCGTTTTCACGTTGTCATTAGCGTTATCTAGGTCATGTTTTTTTTTTTTTTTAAATGAAGTGTGTGCAAATTAGGTCTCCGTCTTAGTGCTATAAGCCATTGTTTATTGGGGGCAACGCTCCAAACATAACCAATTAACTTCAACCAGCTGTTTTTTAAAACCAGGAACATGCAGTCTGGATTGAGTGAAGTGTAATTCATTTCCATGCTTTTGACATGATTTACAGTTTATCAATATGTATTATTTCAGCTCGGGCGATTCATCTGGTGTTTGATTGGATCATTATTTATTTAGAAAACAAATGCGCCGTTCTCTGTCTGTCGACCGATGTTGGTCTCACGGTGAGAAGTGAGAACCAGCTGACAGGCAGCTGTTGGAGACTAGAGGGTATGAGGGGCTAACAGATGAGCACGGCTGGGTGATTCTTATTTTTAGCTATGAGATCTGAGCGCTTCCGCGCTACGAGCGCAGAACGCATTACAACGGCGTCGGCTTCCTCCACGCAGTTCTCAAACCAAAACAGAAGTTGATTCTGTGTGTCTGCGCAAAGGGTGACCTTTTATTAGTCAAAACTTTGATTTCATTGTTCACACGAGTCAGGATGAGTGAGTGAAAAAGTTAACTGAGATGGGACAAAGCCACCGTTTAGGGTGATCTGTTGATTTAATTACATGTGATTATAGATGGTGATAAATTTGATATCAATAGAGACTGTTTTCACAATTGACCAATTATTAATTTTTGACCAAACAGTAAATCTTTTTCTTTCTTTTTCTAGACTTTGTGTCCTTGTTTGACTTGGAAGCTTGATGCTTCAGATGATTGATACCCAATAGAACCTGGGGCTGATGTCCATGCCCTCTAATGGCTGACGGAGGGTGGGGAGCGGATGGGAGCCTTCCGTCCGGGCCTTTGCTGCCAAACACAAGCAACTGTCCCAGCTCCTGCAGGCAGGGAGCAGCTCTGGGTCTGGCGGAAACCTCAGCCCTCAGTCTGGAATGGGTGGCCAACTGGGTGCCTTGGAAAGTCCCATGGGCCAGGGCTCACCGGTCTGAAGCAACCGAAGCGGTCGGCAACCCTACCGGTCAGAGCAGCAACAGAGTCCGGGTATGGGCCTCAGTAGTTTCAACCCGGCCATGCTGAACAGTAACAGCAGGCTCATGGACTCATGGGGCAGGTACCGTAGCTCCGCGGGAGCAGATGATGAATGGCGTGATGGGGCGGCCGGAAGAACGAGGGCAGCTCGGGGATGATACCAGGAGACCAGGCCATGCAGACCTTTCCCGGCGCCCGGGCAAGGGTCAGCGTTTCTGGCAGTGTGTTGGCAGGAACCTTACCAGGAGTGCACCACAGATGGCGCGCAGCACCATCAATCCCAGCAACGGAAACATGAACAAGGTAAGTCGCATGGCTGTTTTTATGTCTTGGGTCCTGAAATGTTCCTGCCGGTGTAATGATTATCACGAGCAAACATAAATACAGATAAACAAATAGTTTCAGTTTGACCAGTTTCATGCATGTGTAGTTTCAGTTTCAACCCATTGTTTCCACTGCTGCTAGTGGGGTAACTATGTACTAATGTTACTTGGATTTAAGAAGGCTTGCTGCATGATGGTTCTATGGCTATTTTGCCCATTTCCTTATCTGTGTAAGTAAAGAAAGCCTAAAAGTGACATGAGAAGTGTGGGTTGTGTTCAACTTGAGGTGTGTGTGCGGTATGTGTGATGTGGTTTACAATGGATATTTTCAACCCATATATAAAATTGAATGGGAGAAATAAAAATAGAAACTTTTGAAAAATTAGTTTTAACTAGGGATTACAAATAAAATTCTTGGCTGAAGCCAGTTTAAGTGCCCTGCACCAAAGACCGAATACTGTTTTTTTTTTTTTTTTGTGTGCATTATCCCCTATATTTTGCCAATTTATTTTCAACTTTTTTTTTAGTTTTGTCTGGCTTTTCAAAAGACGAGAAAAATAAAAAAAGCAAAACTAATTTAAGTTAGGAAAACCATTTTGGAGACCTGGACATTTTTTAAATATTCAAATACATGCAGCCTTGCTGAGCAGAAAGAATATTTTGAAAACATAAAAATAATGTGACAATGTTGTTAGCATCACGTCATTGTTGGTTATGATTTATTCTGTCTTTCCATTTATTTGGCGAACACCAAACTATTCTTCTTATTTTTGACTGAAATATAGGTTGCAGAACAATCGGTTGCATGCCCTGATTTTGACTGGCCGTTTAGAAATTTCTGTCTGCAAACCTTGTACTGCAAGCGTCGCTCTTGGCGTTTGGTTTTGATTAAAATTGCAGTGGTGCTCAGTTACAGTACTTGTGTGAATTGGTCACATTTAAAGCAAAAATTTCACCCAAAAATATAAATGGTTTATCAAGTTCTTTCTTCAAAAAATGATATAATAATGCAATGTCTCAAAAACCGGTGTGTTACCTGGCTCAAGAATCGGCTTTACCAATAATATATTGATCCATATATATCACCCAGCCCTACTTTGTGTGAAAAAGATATTCCTGTAGCATCGCATTTAATTAATTTGTCCGTTTGATTGCATTTACATGAATGGATTCTTAACAATGCGAGAAGAATGTGGGGGAAAAGCTGGAAATGAATTTCTTCTTTCTATTTTAACATTCTTATTGTGAACAGTTCATCCATTGGTATATTTTTTTCATTTTGTACTTTACCGCTTGATCTCGATCGGTAGCTTCTCCAGCCAATGAGTCCCATTCTTAAAACCGACCTCAAGCTCATATTCCAGATCCTCAAGCAAGCGATGAATTGAACCGAGCCTCCTTGATCTTCTCAGGCGCGCCAGAAGGAGGGATTGCACAAAAAGGTGAACTGTGGCTATCACGCATTAGTCTGACTGTTGTGGTTTTACAGAAACCCATCGGGGCTCCAGTGCGTTGTTGCACTGTGCTTTTTTGTCACTTTCTGCGTCAACGCTCTTGCATCGAGGTGCCGGGCCCGTATTGAGAAATCGGTCGCCCGATGGGAGCCTGCGACTGAAAATGTGCGACTAGCATCGCGCGCGAGGCTGCCAGAGATCACGAGGTTTCCATATCTGCCGTGTTTGTTCAGAGGTGAATAGATGTGCTGTCGGCTGGTGCGGCGTGTGTTTGGCCCGCTGAATTACGAGTCACGAGCAGGTGGCAGAAGTGTGTGAGATGAGTCACGGCCCGATGCCAGCGCTTCGCTTCGATACCGTCGGCTCTCGCGTGTTCAGAAGAAACCAGCAGTTTTACGCCAAGTTCCGGCGTTTCGTTTGGTTTTCTTGGAGTTGTGTTCATGGGGCGATCCGGTTTGTCATCATAAGGCGAACTAATTTGATTAGATATTCTTTTGTTTAATAACAAAAAGTGACATATGAACGGCGTCTTTAATCAAATGGAAATCTGACTAATTAATTTTAAAGCTGGGCGGTGGTGTATGTGGGATTTTCCTTTTCTGTTGTTACTGCGGTGGATGTATTTGTTTGGCTGTTAGTTGTAGAACTGATTTATACTACTTGCACAAGAGGATCAGTGAGTGAACTGCGATTAAATTTGGCATAAAATAATTTAAGTGAGCGGAAGAAATAAATCGATAGCGGTCTTTTAAAGATGTATATAAGTTTGCTAAATGTCTGCAGATGTTTATGCGCTTAGTTTAAGCGGTGGTTATCATAATTAAATGCGATTGCTACTCTGAAAGACCAACGATTTCTTAAAAACACAAGGTCAGAATAATTATTACATTTCACCATATAAAAATTAGCCCGCTACAATTCTTAAAGATGTTTTTGATGGATAAAATATTGCATCTGCATCCTAACTCAAGAATACGACTATCAAGCGTGCTTTTCTATGAGAAAACAATATTACTAATATTAGACAACACAAGTTTTTTGATTTATAACAATCACTGTAAAGAAGATATTGTAAAATAGTCTGCTTTCACAACTTTTTCACTTTGGAGGAAAAATCTGGCTTTAAATTTTAAATTATATCACCTTGTCCTAATTGAAATGTGTGTTATTGCAATCTTACTGCAAATCACACAAATTTTTTACCTCAAAATTTCACTTTTAAAATGTCCTAGCTCTTTTCCTGTCAAGCCGTAATAATCTGGTGACACATGCTGGGCGTTTCAATAATACCTTCAACAACAGTGGACAAAACCAGCTTATTTCTTCAATTATAGTTATTTTCCAGCATTTTAGTGTTCTAATAATCCATGGCGCTATTTTGAGAGCATTAATTCATTGTGTCCAATTCATAGAGTAGTTCAGAAGTGCTTCATGACGTGGATGAATTTCTTTGTTCGCACATGCTGACTGAATTCTGTTTGCAATTTCTCTCATCTTAGAAGTAACATTATGCAAGTGCGATTGTGGTATAAGACTTAACCTCCACTTTTTCATTGTCTAACTTCACGAGTTGAGTTACCCGTTTTGAATCATTCAGCCCGTTTCCATATTGCTTAACATAGATCGTTGAAGCCAATAAGGCCAGTAGCATCACGTTCAAAAGGACCGAAGAGTTTCAATATTTTTAAATGTTAAAGCACGTCACTCTTCTGTAGTGGATGATTTTTTTTTTTTTAATGTAAAATATTGCTTTTGCTCTTTTTTTGTATCTGCCTTTTGAATAGAGGAAATGTAATTCTTATGAATAGTAACTTAATGTTGATCGAATTATGTTCAATTCAGATACAGTCTTATTTAAAACCTTCGCTGATTTTAGCATTTCCAGCCACAAAACAAAGTTAAAAAATAAATAAATGAGCAATAATATTCACCGCATTATTTTATTTTTTTAAAATCTCATGTAGAAATAAACGTTCATGTGTACTCTATAAAAATGTGACATGAGTAAATTTGAAAAAACCATATCCTTCTTTTTTTTCTTTTTTTTTTTATTTAATTACTGCTAATTTGAGTGTTTTAGTCTATCCACAGACAAATACAAAGCATCGTGTTTTGCCACATTTAATTGAGAAAAACAATAATCACATCTTTTAGTTTGTCTATCAAATTTCACATATTTAAATTGTATAATATAAAAATGGGACATTTAGACATGTAGAAATGTTCGTTTGTAGTATGAGCTCTGTTTATAGTCGCAACATGAATCTGCATTCTTTCTGAAAATGCCATTTAATTTTAAAACGGCCAGCGGGGCATGAGTACGCACAGCAACAGGGTAAGTTTGGTCCTGTGAGATTTATTTTGTTTGGTTATGCAGCAACAAAATAAAAAGCCAGATGATTTCTTGTTACAGCCCGTTTTTAAAAAGTCTACCAATATTGCAGAAGAGAAGGGGTTTGTGGCTTTGCGTGGGCGGTGTGTGAGAGGCGGGAAGAGCGTCAGGCAGCGGGGGCATGTATTGCTCAGGACAGGAGTTCCTCCAATGGCACGTTCGGCGGCGGCTCGTGCGCTGTAATGGCTGCAGGCTCGCATTGTGACGGTGAGATGGGCCGGATTTACACGCCGCTGGAGGAGCTCTGATCCGACGCTCGCTGCAGAACCATACGTGACAGCATCACTGAAAAAGTGCTTTAAGTAACTCAGGTTAATGCAGTTATTCGTCTATATGCACTTTGTTTAGTAGCAGTAAATAATAAAGTTGTGGAGAAAATGTAATTAAAATTTTATATATATATATATTTTATTTTACTGGTGCTAATCACATGCATGAAAGGATTTGTTCTATTGTGTATGAATGCGTTACTGCATACGGTATATTTAAAGATATTGGCGTTTGCATGTCTATATATTAATATGATTTTTTATTACAAGTATATTTAGTAAAATAAATTAATAATTGAACCTTGTGATCGGTAACTTTTGTTGTTAACAAATTAAAAACCAATTCAGCGAGAAGCCAAACTAAATGGAACAAAAAGTAAATAAATTTATGATTAAATGCCCTTTGAATTAGAAGTGTTTATTTTTTCTTCATATATCCAAAAGAAATCCGTTACTTTGTTGTGAATTTATTACGTTTACTTTTTGATCAAATCCATCCTTGGTGAAATAAGAGAAAATCTATTTAAGATCTTGCCAGTAGTGTGCATTATCTAAAGGTTTAAATAGTTTTTCATGAGGAGCAGACACTATTTTTCTCTCTCAAAGCGCTCCCTAAAAGGCAGGCCGGTCTCCGCTGCTCCAGACGTGAGGCGGAGGCGGATGTCACCGGCAGCTGATGACAGTATCTTTTAGTACACTCTTTGACCTATGAATGTTTGGCTCGACAGCGTCCTACGCTACACTGGCAGAGGCGGGACCTTGTGCCTCTGTAGCATACCTGCTCTCTAGCATTTCAATTGAAGCATTACACTGGCAGCCCAGGTGGGGTGAGGTTCACAGATGCTGATGTTTTTGTTTTCCACCACTCCATAGATGGGTCTTGCAACCCATGCTGGCCCGTTCGAGGCAGCAGTGCAGCGGGGTTCGGTCCAGCAGATGTCCCGGCGCTGGATTAGCGCTCAGATCCAGAACAAGGCAGCTCTTCCCAGCAGCCTCCAGCCCACCTGAAGGGTGCTTCCAGCGTCTGCATCCCTGGTGAAGTAACCCTCCACAGCTGGCTCCGGTTCCAGTCCGTGCTAAGCCTCTCTTGTCTCTGCGTCACGCATCATATTCAGCAGCTATTTATTCTTCGAGAGCTAATTGAAGTGCATGTTTCGTGCGACAGAACATGAGTTGATAAACTGGGTAAATGAAATCTAAATTATTGCGTTTAAACAGTCATATTTAAAAATTATTCTATAATTGATTGCGTAATTAGGTCAGCAGAGATATATTTATTTTAATTAGCTTTATTTTCTTTCGTCTATTTTTAAATGTATAGTATGAGCAGTAAGAGGTTTTTTTTTTTTTTTATGCTAATTGATTTCTGAGGATCGCCAACTGACACTAAGACTTGGTGTAATGATGCTGGGGGTAATTTGCATCACAGAGAAACGAATATGTTTAAAATCTGAAGAATTAATTTGCCAAAAACAATAAGCAGCCACTTTAAATAAAAGCGCCATCTGATGTGGAGTTATTTCCTTTTGCCAGGAAACAACTGATGGGAGTTTAAACCTTTAATATATACATAAAAATATTTCAGTTAATTTTAATTTTACAAATCAAGTGTTTAATTTATTATAACTTAATCAAAAAACCCAGCTGCAGTTTGATTGATGTTACTTGGAATATGAAATAAAATTTTGTTTTCTGGAAAAAAAAGAAGTAAAAAATAGGTTATATGGGATGTTATTGGCTGGACAGTTTGCAAATAAAAATAAAACGATGCGTGTTGTTGAAGCCAGAGAACAAGAACACATTGTTTTGATTAAGGCGTAAATGGCAGCAACACCTCAGCAACTAAAATCACAACACAGCCTCTCATGGCTTGAGGCTTTCACTAACTGAGAATGATCAGAAAGATTTATTATTTTTATATCTAACGACTGAAGTGAGCTTCCTGTCTAATGAAACCCTTCTCTCCAGCTGCGGCAGCAGGTGCCCTCAGTGAGCATGGTCCCGGGACAGGGTCTCCTGCGGGCCCCACGGCCCGACCCAGAAGAAGCGCAAACTGATCCAGCAGCTGGTCCTGCTGCCTACGCCCACAAGTGCCAGCGGCGAGGCAGGTAGCGGCCGGGTGCGCGCCTGCGCCCTGCCCCACTGCCGCACCATGAAGACGTCCTCAACCACATGACCCACTGCCAAGTAGAGGAAATCCTGCCAAGGTGAGAATCAAAAACAGAGCCGTTATGTTAATGTATAACCGGACTCGACACTTAACCCCAAGCTCTGAGTTTATAGAAATCATGGTCCGTCATGTGCCATCTCAAGCCCGATCTGAAAGTGCTTGTGTATTCCTCCAGCTCGTTGGCCACAGCCATATTTGGTGATGACTGTACATCTCAGTGT
Source organism: Puntigrus tetrazona (assembly GCF_018831695.1). Lineage (NCBI taxonomy): Eukaryota > Metazoa > Chordata > Actinopteri > Cypriniformes > Cyprinidae > Puntigrus > Puntigrus tetrazona. The sequence continues at coordinate 4,687,820 of NC_056701.1, read as the reverse complement.
TGTTAAACTGTCTGGCGGGCTTTCGGGCCGTGTAAACAGGAAGTCATTCGTGGCTCTTGTGGTCTCACTGTCTAAGTATGAAGAAGGAGTCTGGGCATTCGAAAGCGCTTTTATTCCTTAACATGATTTCATTTGGTAGGAGTGTTTTATTGTGGCGTGAAAAAACAAATGTGGAGAAGTCATGCTCGTCAAAGTGTTATGTCCTGATTTATTAGTTGTGCTTGTTAAAATGGCGTGATTATTTATATTGCTCCTCGGCGGCAGCTTCACGATGCAGGAGGCGTTAATATCGTAGCCATTTTCGACGCATTCGGACCCATTTTGCTCATTTCTACAGTAGCAGTTTAAATAACAAAGTTGTCACAAAACTACATTGCTTCCAATATATAGTCAACAATGCTGTATTTTAAATGTTCGAATTTGGCCAAATTATTTCTGTATGTGTTGTCCTGCACAGAAGCTCATCGATTTGTTTAAACTAAAAAAAGATTTAATTACCAATATAATGTGAATAGTTTAGGAGGGACCCTTAATAGTCTTGATTTGATGCTCAATCAAATATTATAAGATATCATACCTTTTTGCCAACATCCAGTGCTCAAATGTCTGATTTCATAAAAACTACTATGTAGAAGTTAATATAGAGCCCATTAAGAACACAAGGAAGATAGTTTGGCTTGTTTGTAACCAGGCTGTTTTGGGTCATGGTACTTTTTCCCAGCCTGGTTACAAACTTTATTCGAATATCATCCTTTGTGTTCAACAGGCTAAGAAATTCATACAGGTTTAGAACTACCCGAGGATGAGTAAATGTTGGCAGGATTTAAATTTTTGGATGAACTATTCCTTAAACGTAGTTTAATCAGCATTTACCCTGTTGTATCTGTGGGCACATCGGTTATACATTTTGCCTGTGGCATCAGTATTTATGACTATCGAATGTCTGACTTGACTACGTGTGTCGTTTTGCCCCAAAAATTAGATTCGACTATCAGGCAAATATGTCGGCAAGATTAGAAAATTCTTGATAGACTGTCAAAATCTTTAGTTCAAATACACCGCTAGTTTTTTTAGTTGTAAATATTTGATGATTGTAACATTTAATACAAACATAATGACAACCCAGTAACATAGAAAACATTTATCTACCCTGCTAACTTGTTGCTTTTCTTTTCAAAAATGGCATTTTATACTAATGTACATCTGAAGGCGCTGTATAAAGGCAGCTCAGCTGCTTAGTATAGGAATTGACACGCTGTCTTTCTGGTTTTTCGTAAAGTGTCACCTGGAATCAGTGTGAATTAGCATTTTCATTTCAGCCCATCTACTGTTTTCTTCAGACCAATTACATATACTTAATTTTTGTTCGCTGAAATGAAAGGTTTATGATTTTGTCCAGTTGGCGTGTGAAGGTGTCGATTCCTTAGTTCCTGCCATAATGTTAGAGTTCAGGATGTTAACGAACGCCAAATTGTTGTTTCAAAACAGCGTTGCTACCCTAAACATGTAAAAAAAGTATCAAGCGATTCAAGACTCCAAGTATTTAAAAAGAAATATTCCCCTTTCCCCAGTAATCAACCTGCCTGTAACATCCCGTCAACGTATGGTAATCATTATTCATCATTTTTATTTGGGTTTTTTGTTCATTTAGGTTTTCAGATGATTTTCGTGTGTGGTTGCTGAGGCATCGTCATTTTAATGATTTTCCCGTTTCCACAGTGGCTCACTGCGCCTCCGACAGATCATCGCACTGGAAGAACTACCCGACACGACTGCCCGTCTGTCTGCCCTGAAAAATGCCAGCGACAAGGAGAAACCAGCGAGTGAAGTCATACCCTCATTTAAATAAATCACCTGCACGATGTATTCTTTATATAAGCAGGATTTTGACCATTTTCATAGATCGAGATTACGCTTCATGCAACGTTGCATATAAAGCAAACAATCAAGTTCCTAGCACCATCAGTGGAGTTAATGACTGAGATTTCCAAAATGACTAAATATTTAGCCTCCTATTAGGGTCATTGAAAATTGTTGGCAATTTGATCAATACAAAAAAAAAAAAAAAAAGTGCTTTTACCTGATACACAACATTACTATTTTTAAAGTATAAAAACTATAAAAGTGATTTAAACACATATGAACTCAGTTTGTACACTGAGTGTGTGTTAGCGTCTGATGCTTTGAGAGATACGAGGTGCGTTCAGATGAGTGCTGCCACCTGTAGGTCGTCTGCACCTCGGCTGCTCTGAATGTGAAAGCATGAGACCAGCGGTGAATTCCGGCAGGCACGGGACTGTAATCTGACACTGCGGGAGGCTCCACCCTGGTTTTTTCACAGGGGGCAGGACGCACAAGAGCTCGCGCTCTCTGATTGGACAGCCGCTCACTGACTCGTTTAAATCCCCTGGTGGCAACAGAAGCGCTCTCTGTGTCTCTTTGGTAGTTCTGCGCTCTGCCGCTGCTCAGAAGTGCTCCGCGTTTGCAAAATGGCTATTTCACTTCAGCCACTTCTGTTTCCAGATCAGTGGGATTACTGAAAGATTGCAGTAGAGAAAAAGATTAATGAAATAATGTCTGTTTGTTTCAAGGCAAGACAACCCAGATGACTAGGGAAATAAAGCCTGATGGTATCAAAGAAAATCTACAATTCTTAATGTAATGAATAAACTGGGAAACATACATGGTTTAGTTAAGTAAATTGTAGACTTTCTTTCTTTATTGCATGTTATATTTTTATATGCAACTAATGATTTCACCTATTTTAGGAATAAAAGCAGCTGTATAAATAGGGTGAACTGTATATTCATAAAAAATTCCTGTGCGAAAAACCTTTGGAATATTCAAATAGAACTGGTTTGATTCAACGCACTATTCTTCTGTTTGCGATGCTGAGCTCTCTCTAACACTGTGCAGGCTCCTCTGGGCGGTGGGCGCCGAGTCAGCCCTTCATGCGCCATCAGCGGTGGCACACACATGAACCCTGGCTCTATGCAGCGGGCGTGTCGGCTCGACCCCGATGCGAGGAACTCCAGCGGCTGGCGCATGAACACGAGTAAGCGGGACAGCAGCCCATAGACAACGGCAACAGATGCGCTCCATTCACTGCACTAGGTAACCATTTCAGTTCGCGAAGGAAATGTAACAAAAATAAATTTGAGAAGAGCTAAGCGTGTCATTGAAGCAATACAGCGTTCCATGTTCATTATTAACCTTTTGAAAGCTGCTTTCATTCTGTAACTTCATCTTGCATGATATTGATTACTGTGAGCCATTTACTAAACATGCAGACAAGTGCAATAGAAATCCTATTGCATAATTATATCTACTAAATGCAAATATCTTCAAACATGCCCACAAGTGCATCTGGATTTTTTTACTCAATTACTTTTAATGCGGTTTATCAGATATTTTTAAACAAGCCCAAGAGCATCAGAATCTTTGTGTGATTAAATTTTCTAAACGCACAGGAAAAGTCTAAATCGGCATCATGGTCTGTGAACGATAGTTTTGATTGCATCTGCTGTCGGTTTTGCATTGAAACGTCATGCTGCTTCTCATATTGTGTACCCCTTGTCTGGTTTCCCGCAACATCTTCAGGCACTAACCAGATGAACATCGGCGGTAACGGTATGGCCGATCAGACGAACCTTCACACTGATTCCTCTCTCTCATCCTCAACAACAAGTGAGTCTCTTCACCTTCACCCTTCGCCTTTTAACCTCTCACACACGCTGAGTCCAGCAATTTAAGAGAGCAAACAGGGTCGTTGTAGAAAGATATTACAAGCGCTTCTCGTGCGGTAAGTGGTTATGTTGAAGTCTGAGATCGTAGAAGGGAAAAACATTTTTAAAAAGTCTAAAGGACTATACTGAAACAAATTGAACAAATATTTTAAGCAAAATGTCATCTCGCCAGTCATTTAATTGATTTCTAAATAAAAGTGAGTGATTTTAGCTAGAAGAATTTCTTGGCAAAAACCCCAAAAACTAATGTTGTAATCCTGCTCCCACAGTCAGATGATGCCAGACGGGTCGAACATGGGCGGCACTGGGAACCTGCCCACAGCTGCTCCTCTGTCAATGCCTGGCATGAAGAAGCCCCTGGCACGAGCACGTCACTCAGGACTTGAGGAATCACCTAGTGCACAAGCTGTGAGTCCACATCCTCCCGTTTCACATTCATGATTTGTCAAGGGCAGTTCTCTTAAACCCGTGTTCTCCACAGAGTTCAAGCCATATTCCCGACCCCTGACCCTGCAGCACTGAAGGACAGACGCATGGAGAACCTGGTCGCTTATGCGCGTAAGGTAGAAGGGGACATGTACGAGTCTGCCAACAGCAGGGTAAAGAGCACAAACTTTCTTGCTACAACCTTCTTTGAGGACGGTGTTTTGTGACTGTAAGAAGGTGGCTTATGTTTATATATCTCTTACCATCTCATCTCCAGGATGAGTATTACCACTTTCTGGCTGAGAAGATCTATAAGATCCAGAAAGAGCTGGAGGAGAAGAGAAAGTCCAGGCTGTCGGGCCCCAAATGGGCGCTCAGGGTCCTCAGCAGCCTGGCCTTCCCCAGCCCAACACTATGGGACCTGGACAAGCCATTCGGCCTCCGAGTTAGTGGCTTGTTTTTTTTTTTAAGTATGCTTTAATCTTGTGGTTGTTAGATTTCCTTGGCTGCTTTCTTGATTAGCTGCTCAAAATATGCCTTACTTCCTCAGATGGACCTGTTTCTATGTCCAATGTGCTAAATCAGTTGATGGCCCGGATGCAGGTCCCTCAAGGTATGATTTTTCATTGTGTATACGTGATATAATCTGCTGTTCAAAGGTTTAAGGTAGTTAGTGTCTGATTGTCACCAAGGCTCCATGTATTTAATTAAAACTAGAATACAAACTGTGATCTTTCAAATAATATTACAATTTAAAATAACTTTGTTTTAATTGGATTTGAAACAATTTTAGTAACTCTGTGATGCAAAATTTTCAGCATCATTAGTCTGTTATCTCACTGACTTTAACGGTATCATATTTCTGTATCATCTGTGATTCTTTTTTTTTGCCGTGAATGTATAACTTCCTCTCCGAAAAAGCAGCTTTTCTGAAACATTGTCTCAAGTGAACACATTAGAGGTCAACCTTAATTTATAAAATATTGCCAAAACATAAATCATTTGCGCTCTAAAATGTCACTTTACAGAACTGAAATAGGTTGTGAATGCCGCTTTTATGTCTGGGTAGGATAAAAGCAGTCGGGCAGGTCATACTGGTAGCGCAGGAATTACTCAAAAGCTTCAATCTCCCGCTGAACAGAAAACCTCTTAACTTTTTTTTTTTTTTAATGTGTGTTTTTATCATGTTCTTCAGGGATGGGCCAGTTCAACCCGCGACCATGCAGAACGTGCAGATGTCCCAGTCACCGGTGGAGCTCCTCGGCTGCGTCCCCATGACACACCCTCCTCAGATGGGCATGGGCACTGTACCAGCGGTGAGCAGCAAGAATTCATTTCAGATTGATTCCAGTTTTGGAATTTTTGGACCGGATTGAAATGTTTTCTCCCTTCATTTTAAGTTTATTTATAGTCAATTTTGTTCTTGAGGGGGGTTCATAGCTTCATCACTCATGTTGCGCCGAGAAAAAAAATTGGGGGTGAAATTGTACTTTTGTGGCTCAAATCTAATTTCTCTTCATTCTTTTGCAGATGGGCATGTCTCCCTCCAGGTTGCCACAGGCACCAGCAATGATGGGTGGCCATGCTAACAACATGGTGGGCCAGACGCCCAACCAGAACCAGTTCATGAACCAGACGCCGCTCCTGCCTGCCTCCGGGGGCATGAATGTGAATGTAAACCTGGCCCAGCAGTCGGGACAGAATGTCCACAGGTGAGGAGTCAGAAGTGTCACATCTTCAGTACGCTTTCATTGTTTGTGCTGTAAATTGGTCTTTCATAAGAGACCACAAACACTTCTTGTCTTCCTGTCATGGAGTGCATTAGTCCTTGCCTATTTCCAGCGCCATTGGTTCCAGAAGTGCTTTCCCATTCATTTTTCCATAGAGGTAAAAAAAAAAAAAGTTAAGCCATGAACTAAACCGACCAGCTTTGAGGAGAATCATAATATTACAGACTTATATTAAAAAGAAAATGGTATTTAAACTATAACACGGAGGTACAACACTTGGTACTTTAAAGAAATAGTTTTTCCTCTCTATTTTTATTTTGAAATTTTACTACTTTCCCTTCTTTACAGTCATTTAAATATAGTAAATGTTTTTGAAATCTGTATATTTGTATGTAGAGGTTTATTTTTGTTGAGAGCATAGGATGACTAGAATGTTTTGATTGCGTCATTAGTGGTGTTTCATGGGAGTTGGCTAAGCAACACTTTGCTCGCTGCACCTCTCTGATTGGTGTGGAATTAAGGGTAATGTCGTTTTCTACTGGCCTCCCACTACGGAAAAAATAAGTTCAAAAAATTGCTTCAACAAAACCTTCAGTTAACAAACTAGGCTCACACAAAAGGTCTGTTTTTAACAGTTTGAGATACTTTTCTATGGAGAAAATGAATGGAGTTTTACCACCGAACCAGACTGTTGCACTCTGTTGTAGTTTCTTGTGCTGTATCTGAGTCGGTTTGCCCTCCATCTCTCCTCTGCAGCAGCAGCCGAACGCTAACCTGACCCTGAATCCCGTGGGCCCTCTGGGCACCCCGTCCGCCCTGTGCTCCACCCCTCCTCCGCCCTCCGCCTCCACCCCGTCAGCTGCCGCTAGCCTACAGCCACTCCAGACCCAGCCTTCCACGCCGGCCTCGGCCGGGGCCACGCCACGCCCACCCACATCCCCAGCGGCTTGCCCCGCCTCCCTCAGCCCTGGGCTCCTCCCGCCCCTCCCAGCCGCCACGCCCCTGCAGCCCCAGCCCGAGCCCCCTGCAGATGCAGCAGCCCACCTCTGTGCAAGCGCAGCAGCCCAGCACTCGGTGAGGATCGCCATGAAAACACAGCCTCGATTGCAGCTGTATGCCGTGACGCCCTTAACTCATGTCCTTCCTCGTTTGTCTTTCTGTTAGCTCTCTCAGATGGCCGCTAGTGTTGATAATAGAGTTCCCACGCCTGCATCCGTGGCCGAGACCCACTCCCAGCAAGCTTTGCCTCCCGACTACCCTGCTGTCGAACCCAAAACCGAGCATCAAGAAGACGAGCAGGACTTTAACTCTGGGAAAAGCGGCCCGATATCAAGATGGAGGTGTGACTTAATGCGAAGCTTAAAATTGGCTTTAAAATGGTTCAGAAATTCTTGATTTTATTTGGTTGCGTTTAAGTATTTCCGCTACTATTCGAAATTTAGAAAATAGTGTTAACATTGGTGAGAAATTGCTATTTTATTCAGCAATGAGGCATTAAATTGATCAAAAGTGACAGTAAAGACATTTGTTAAAATGGATTTATATTTCATATAACTGATGCTCTATTTAACTTTTATTGGTCTTATGCTTTATTTTAAAGATTCTGTTCAAAGAATCCTGAAATAAAACATTTATAAGAACTATTTCTTTTGTCAGCGAAAAATTCTGAAAGATCATATGAAATAATGATTGTTTCTTTTGTAGATATTCTTAATTTCTCATTTGACAATTTATTTACCTTTTATTTGTCATAGAACTCTACAACTCATTTGTCTTGCTTGCCCTAATGACAATATTTAACTCTTTGTCTCTAGTTTCACGATATTTTTAGCAAAGGTCTTAACATTGCTTATGTTGTTCATTAGGATGAAGATGTCAAACCTCCTCAAATAAAAGAGCAACCACAGTCTGTAGAGCCTAAACAGGAACCGATGGAAACCGAGGAGAAGAAACCAGAGACAAAGACCGAGCCGAAAGAGGAGGAAGTGTCCAGCACCAACAGCACTACACCATCCAATCAATCCGCCCAGTCGCAAGAAAAGTAAAAACAATATTCTGACACCATTCAAACCACGTTTAGTAATATCTGCAACTTGATTAGTCACAGAACATCATAATTTGTTCCAGTTTTCAAGCCAGAGGAGCTCAGACAGGCGCTGATGCCTACATTAGAGGCTCTGTATCGTCAAGACCCAGAGTCCTTGCCCTTCCGCCAGCCAGTGGATCCCACTCTCCTGGGCATCCCGGTAAATACCATACACCTGTTTATTGGGCCAATCTTTTATTAATATCTCTTTAAATGCTCTAAATAAATTAGATAAAACTTTTTGTAAAAAATCAGATTTTGCCTAGTATTAAAAAATGTATAGTTCACCAAAACTGAAAATTACCCCACTTTTTTTTTTTTTTTTTTCAGTCAGAAGCCATCCTAGGTGTATATGACTTTCTTATTTCAGACGAACACAGTGAGAAAATAATGCAAGTGACATTATTTTGAAGCTAAGAAAATCGGTTACATCTGCAAGTACTGCGACGTATAAAACTAACCTATACGCCTTGGGGGGGAGTTATCACATGCCTTTTGAAGCAGATCGATGGGTTTTTGTAACATAAATATTTCCTGTCTTAAAATTCTAACGTAAATAACTGATCGGCGAGTGATCGGCGAGTTCCCAGCTTCTGGCTGACCTATGACACGACGTGCTGATGCAAGTTGTCATACGTCGAGTCATAGGTCGGCCGTGAGTCAATTATTTACATTAGAATTTTAAAACTAGAAATATTTTTGTTACAAAAACCCATCCTTCTGCTTCAGAGCACATGTGATAACCCCCCGAAGGCGTATAGGTTAGTTTCACGATGGATATATCCGATTTACAGAACTTCAAAATAATGGCTGCTATCCACGAGCGTTACCAAGCTTGTCTGAAAAGTCATATAACACCTAGGATGGCTTCGGGAAATATGGGGTAATTTAAATTTTTGGGTTAACTATTCTTTTAATGCTGAAAACAATTCAGTTAAAGCTTCCCATGTAATCAGACAATATTACACAGGGCAGTGTATTTGACTTGTTTGTTTTTGTTTGTCACCAGGACTACTTTGACATTGTAAAGAACCCAATTGACCTTTCCACCATCAAGAGGAAGCTGGACACCGGGCAGTACCAGGAGCCCTGGCAGTATGTTGACGACATCTGGCTGATGTTCAACAACGCCTGGCTCTACAACCGCAAAACATCTCGAGTGTACAAGTACTGCTCAAAGCTGGCCGAGGTGTTCGAGCAGGAAATTGACCCCGTCATGCAAAGTCTGGGGTACTGCTGTGGGCGCAAGGTGAGAACTGGAGCTGCTTGGTTTAGCGTGTCTTAGTAACCAAATACAAACCTCTGGTTTTGGATCATTGATGGATGACATTTTGATGAACCAAGATTTTTTTGTTCTATGCTGTTTCAGTGAATGCATAAATAAACTTCAGTAACCAATACTTGTAGAGCGTTATCCAATAAATCATAATAAAATTGGTTCTTATGTTACTATCGATATAAATCCAAGTGTAAGCGTACACTTCATTGCTTTTATGTAAGTTTGAATAAATATTTGTCAGCCACGGTTTATACTTTCATTTAAAAAAAAAATTTGTGGAAACATTATAATGGATGTAACAAATTGCTAAAATTAACTGAAAAATATAATAAAAAAATAGTGTAATAGATACTATAATACTGCTACAGCTTTAAGTTGCTTTTAACAGAATTAAATTTTCTCTGTCTCCACAGTACGAAGTTTTCACCTCAGACGCTTTGCTGCTATGGCAAACAGCTCTGCACTATCTCCAGGGACGGCACATATTATAGCTACCAAAACAGGTAACCAATGGCATGATCAGTGGTGTGAGAAATGAGATGGCGATGAATGACTTTTCAAGTGGGACTGTGATGCACTGTGATACGCTTCTGACATTTAGTGCTCAGTTGACTCCATGTTGTTTGCGCCTTTAAAAATTGAATCATAAAAGCAAGTTCAGAGGTTAAGTGTCTTGCTCAAGGTTACACTTTGTGGGTCAGTCGTTGTGGGTTTTAAATCTGTTTGCAAGCCTAGATCTTCGCCTACTAGACTTTGTGATAATCAGATCACGACATCTGCATTTTAATTAAATATATATGCACTGCATTGATGGTCAGTGTTTAAAAACGAATAATTTAAGACAGGCGTGTTTTAATTTTACAGTTGTAAAATAAAATTGTATTAATTTTATTAAATACTTTATTTTAAAAGTGAAATCAAAATTGTAATATTTTTGTTCTTATTTAGCAAATCGTTTTTCTTTTAGTGACGGTAATAAAATAATTACTAGTTATTTAGTTTAGTTATTTATAGTCATATTAAGATAAAATCATTGTTTTTCAGAACTGTGTAGCTTTCCAGAATTAGAATAAATGTTTTATTGCTTTTTCAAAATCATAATTTTCCCCCCAAATCTACCAGCCTTTAGTTTTAATAACATGCCTGGAAAAGCTTTGGTGCATCACTTTTCCACAGCTGGCATTAGTGCATGTTTCTGATCTCACCGCATTGTCTTTATTTCTGTTTCATGCCTTTAATTTGTTCTTAAAAGCAATCAGAAAGTGCATGTCGCTACTTTCTAGTGCATGAAAGGACATTCCATCCTGTAGCTATCCATTGTTGTTGTTTTCTTTTTTTATTTAACGTTCATTTACGTGTTTGAATGCTAACCTCTACTCTGCCTTGGCCTGTTTGCTGTGTGTGTCAATCTCTGCCCGACCCCTTCGTTCTGCGCTCTTGTGCTGTGCTGCTCTCCGTTCGCGCCGGTTTGCCTGTGCTCTTGTGTGCTGGCTCCAGTTCACCCAAATATGGCCTTGTTGCCGACAGGTATCACTTCTGCGAGAAGTGCTTCAACGAGATTCAGGGCGACAGTGTCACCCTGGGAGATGACCCGGCCCAGCCGCAGACGTACGTATCTTCTGACGCCCAGAAGGCTTTGAGGTTTTTCTATGTTAAATTACACAGTTTATACTCAAAAATGACTTGTGCATATGCAGAGGAAGAACTTATCTTGTACGTCTTTCTGCAGTATGATATCAAAGGAGCAGTTTGAGAAGAAGAAAAATGACATGTTGGACCCTGAGCCGTAAGTTTCGTCATTTTAAGCTTTGTTTGAATGGCGCATATTCTAATGAATATCTATGGAAATGTCATGAATTATCAACCACTAACATGACCTTCTGTCTAACAGCTTTGTTGAATGTAAAGACTGTGGCCGGAAAATGCATCAAATCTGCGTACTACATTACGACGTCATCTGGCCATCAGGGTAAGCATCTTGTCCCACTGTTCCCCTGAAGAGTTTGGCTTGACGTGATCTTGCAGCTGCTTTATTTGTCTCTCGTTCCTGTAACAGTTTCATCTGTGAAAACTGCATGAAGAAGTCAGGGAAAACAAGAAAGGAAAACAAGTTTTCTGCTAAAAGTGAGTGCTTTCGAAGCGTCTTCCTGCTTGCTGCTCTATCTGTCGCAGAGTGAAGTAACCCTCTGTGTTTTTCTGATCAGGGTTACAGAGCACGAGACTGGGCTCGTACATCGAGGACCGAGTGAACAAGTACTTGAAGAGACAGAATCACCCCGAGGCCGGAGAGGTGTTTGTGCGGGTGGTCGCCAGCTCTGATAAGACCGTGGAGGTCAAACCTGGAATGAAATCCAGGTAACGTCACGCATAATGAATATGAATCAAGTATAGTTCCCTTAGTAAAGACATTTTAAAATGTATTCAGAAGTGGTTTGTTTTTGGTTTCACACTGACTGAGAAAAGTCTAGCATGTACCTAAATTGACAGGAGCAATTATTTCTCTGCAGGTTTGTTGACTCAGGAGAGATGTCAGAAAGCTTTCCCTACAGAACCAAAGCACTTTTTGCGTTTGAGGAGATTGACGGAGTGGATGTGTGTTTCTTTGGCATGCACGTCCAGGAATATGGATCTGATTGTCCCTTTCCTAACACCAGGTATCATGCAAATACTGATCAGTGAGGGGGGAAAGTAATGAAGTCCATCTTGAACATGGCAGTAATTGCTAATTAACATTTTACTTCTCTTTCTAGACGGGTATACATATCATATCTTGACAGTATTCACTTCTTCAAGCCTCGGATGCTAAGAACTGCGGTTTACCATGAAATCCTCATTGGTTATTTGGAGTATGTTAAGAAACTTGGGTAAGTTTTAAGTCCTTTCATGTGTGTCGTTGATTTTAGTGTTAAAATACTAAAAAGCCATTCTTAAGCTAACACCAAATCGGGAAACTTGCATGCACCTCTTTATTTTTCACTTCACAGCTAACATTTGCATTTGCGGCATTGGTTATGCACTAATGGACTTTTTTCCCACCTACAGCTATGTGACTGGTCATATCTGGGCCTGCCCACCTAGTGAAGGCGATGACTATATCTTCCACTGTCACCCTCCTGATCAAAAGATTCCCAAGCCTAAAAGACTGCAGGAGTGGTATCGAAAAATGCTAGACAAAGCCTTCGCAGAAAGAATCATCCATGACTATAAGGTATGCCCAGTGCTGAATTGGTTTTTAAGGGATTTGCGGTCGGTTAGTTTTCATTCACTATGGGTTAACGTCACACTGACACAGATATGACTCACAAAATGACTTGCTTGTGTTATGCAGGACATATTTAAGCAGGCCACAGAGGACCGGCTTACAAGTGCCTACGAGCTGCCCTATTTCGAGGGTGATTTTTGGCCCAATGTTTTGGAGGAGAGCATCAAGGAGCTGGAGCAAGAGGAGGAGGAGAGGAAGAAGGAGGAGAATACAGCCTCCTCTGAGACAACTGAGGTTAGTCAAAGAGCCAAATGGTGTGAATGAGTATTTATTGTAGTCTCTAGCCATTTGTTAAACATCATTTTTTTTCAACAGGGAACCCAAGTTGACAGCAAGAACGCCAAAAAGAAGAACAATAAGAAGACCAATAAAAATAAGAGCAGCGTGAGCCGCGCAAACAAAAAGAAGCCTGGGATGCCGAATGTAGCTAATGATCTGTCCCAGAAGCTATATGCAACAATGGAGAAGCACAAAGAGGTTAGACCTGTCTCATTAAATCTTTTTTTTTTTTTTTACCTGAATACCATTTGTTTTGCTCTGAATATGCCAAGTGCTGACCAGAAACACTCTTGCGCCCCAAAAAATCCAGGTCTTCTTCGTGATCCACCTGCATGCCGGTCCAGTGATCAATACCTTGCCTCCAATAATGGATCCTGACCCCCTGCTGACCTGCGATCTGATGGATGGCCGTGATGCTTTCCTGACACTGGCCAGGGACAAGCACTGGGAGTTCAGTTCCCTGCGTCGTTGCAAATGGAGCACTATGTGCATGCTGGTGGAGCTACACAATCAGGGCCAAGACCGATTTGTGTACACTTGCAACGAATGCAAGCACCATGTAGAGACACGCTGGCATTGTACCGTATGCGAGGTCAGTCATCAGCCATTGTTTTTTTTTAAGAAACAAAAATGGTACTATTTTATTGCCAATTTATCAATATCCGAGGTTTAAATGGGAGTTTTAAACCTACAACCTACTAATGAAGCGAGGCTTTCTTGACAACTGCGTCTCCAACTGTGAATATAACATCAATCGGTCATGCAGCAGTCAATATTTTGCGCTATGATTATTCTGAAAATGATATTAATACTACTTCTGATTTCTTTCAGGACTTTGATCTATGCATTAACTGCTACAACTCCAAGGGCCACGAGCACCAAATGGTGAAGTGGGGTTTGGGCCTCGACGACGACAGCAACAACCAGAGTGGCGAGGCCAACAAGAGTCCACAGGAGAGTCGACGCCTCAGCATCCAGCGCTGCATCCAGTCATTGGTGCATGCCTGCCAGTGCCGCAACGCCAACTGCTCTCTGCCGTCTTGTCAGAAGATGAAGAGAGTGGTGCAGCACACCAAGGGCTGCAAGCGCAAGACCAACGGAGGCTGCCCCGTTTGCAAGCAACTCATCGCGTTGTGCTGCTACCATGCCAAGCACTGCCAGGAGAACAAGTGCCCCGTGCCCTTCTGTCTCAATATCAAGCACAAGCTGCGCCAGCAGCAGATTCAGCAGCGGCTGCAGCAGGCGCAGATGATGCGCCGGCGCATGGCACTCATGCAGGGCAGAGGAATGCCGCCCAGTCTGCCCTCCCCAACTACCTCAGGAGGTCCAGGGACGCCCAACTCTCAGCAGCTGCAGCAGCAGCCTAATACGCCTCAGACCTCGCAGGCATTACCCACCCAGCCCCAGCAGACGCATCCAAACGTGGCTGCAATGGTGCAACCCTTCCCCAACCAACCGCCTACACCTGGGTCGCAGGGTAAGTCAGGCACGCAGTCCTCGCCTCTGCCCCAGCAGCAGTCCCCCCTGCCCATGCCGCCGCAACTGCAGCCGCAGCCCTCTCCGCAGCAGCAGCAGGCTTTAAAGGTTGCGAAACAAATAGAGATGATGACCAAAGTGCAGCAGCAGCAACAACAACAACAACAGCAGCAGCAGCAGCAACAACAACAACAACAACAGCAGCAGCAGCAAGACTACAGGATGAACGTAAATGGCATGCAGATGAACCAGACTCGCATGATGACTCCCATGCAGATGATGGCCCCTCGTGGCCCTCAGATGGTTCAGAACATGCAGCCTGGCCAGTGGCCAGCTGGGATGCAAGGGTCCATGCAGAATCCCCAGGCGCCTCCGACGCAGCAAGTGCCGCCACAGCAGATGGCCATGGCCCCGCAGCAGTCTCAGGTAGTGCAGACGCCACAACAGGCACAAATGATACAGCGTGCCATGATGCAGCAGCAGCAGCAGCAGCAGCCGCGGCAGATGCAGGCCGTCATGCCTCCCCAGCAGGCGCAGCCACAGGCCCCGCAGCAGCAAGGCATGCAGCAAAGAGGGGTGGCCAGCAGCATCGCTCCCGGAGCGTTGCAAGACCTGCTGCGCACCTTAAAATCGCCAAGCTCCCCTCAGCAGCAGCAGCAGGTCCTCAACATCCTCAAATCTAACCCGCATCTCATGGCTGCATTCATCAAACAGAGAACGGCCAAGTACCAAGCCAGCCAGCCGCAGCAGCAGAACCCGCAGGCCATGCTCGCAGCTCAGCCGGGAATGCAGAACATGGCTGCGATGCAAACCGGCCCCGTGCAGAGGCCCGTCATGCCACCTCAGCAGCCGCAGCCGGCCGCGCCCCAAGCCATGGCCGCCCTCGGACCACAGGGACAGATGCTGAACGCCGCGCACAACGGAAACCAGCAGCTGTTCCGCAGGCAGCTAATGCGCATGCAGCAGCAGCAGCAGGGAGCGATGCCTCCAGGACAAGGGAGGTTCCCGCAGCCTCAAGGCGCGGCCAGTTACTCGCAAATTCGCATGCAGCAGCAGATGGCCATGCAAGGAGGCGCCGGACCGATGGGTCAGATGCCGCAAATGGCTCAGATGGGCCAGCCTGGCATGAGCATGGAAGCCCAGCAGAACATGCTGCAACAGCGCATTCTGCAGCAGCAGCAGCAGCAACAACAGCAGCAGCAGATGCTGAAGCAGCAGATGGGATCGCCGGCTCAGGCTGCTTCCATGAGTCCCCAGCCCCACATGCTCGCAGGACAGCCGCAGGGGGCTCACCTGCCCGGGCAGGCCATGGCCAACGCGCTGGGCAACCAAGTGAGGTCGCCTGCGCCCGTGCAATCGCCCCGCCCCCCATCCCAACAGCCACCACATTCCAGCCCGTCCCCGCGCATGCAGCCCCAACCCTCGCCCCTGCACTCCGGCGCGTCCCACCCCAGCCTGGCGGGACCCATGCCGGGCCCCATGGACCAGGCTCACATGTGCACACCCGAACAGAGTGCAATGCTTCCGCAGCTGAACACGCCAAACCGTGGAGGGCTCCCCAACGAGTTGAGTATGGTTGGGGACACATCGGGAGACACGTTAGAGAAGTTCGTCGAGGGATTGTAGCATTAAGAGACGTTCTTTTTGAGGAGAGAGAGGTGTGTTTTCTACACAGGAAATTAGGAGGTGACAGAATGAACTGTAATAGGTTTACACAACCAATGGACTGCTTTTTCTTCCTGTCGGAGGGACTGAAATTACTGTTTAAAGAGCAGAATCACAAAGGGTATTTTCCTGGGAGGGTTGTTGGACCGGCCGAAATGCAGTCTTGGTCTACGAGTTACATTTTTAATTGTTTTCGATGTTTTTTTTTTTTTTTTTTTTTTTTTTCAGGGAGGGGTTTATTTTGAGCTTATGGACTTTTTAAATGGAATTTCTCAAGGCAAAATATTTGATTTTATTATTGAAGACTTTCGTTTTGTATGTTTGCAAACTGAAATGCGTTGGTTTTTTTTTTTTTTTTTTTTTGTGAGTGTGTGTGTGCGTGTTTAGGGACTGTAAGATACTAGGTGTGGAATTAGGATCGGAGCAATCCTCATTCCTGTCTGATACGTATTCACATTTACCAGGTTTGGAAAAGGAACGCGCCGCCTTTTTTCTCTCCAAACTGTGGAGTTTGTACAGAGGACCTGTATTCATTTGTACAGAAAGGAGCTTGGCTACTGCACACACATGCACACACACACACACACACACACGCACGCACACACACACACACACACACACAAGAACACACACACAAACATGCGAGCAAATTGTGAAAGTTGCTCTTATTTTTCAAGGTGCCCAAATGCGTTAATTTATTGGCCTGGATTCAGTAGTTGTCTCTTAAGATGTAGGAAGATGTTCCTGTTTTTCTCGTTTGATCTCTGAAACATCAATGATGTCCCCTCCGCCTCGCGTATGAGGCCGGAGCTTCGTCTGACTGCTGATTTGTTCAAAGAGTTCTTCAGTCAACCTCTTTTGTTTTTCTCCTCATGAAACTTGAATTGAAGGTGAACGATTCTTTAATGTAAATCATGCAGCTTGATGACATACTGTAAATAAAAGGAAAAAAGATTGAGATCGCTGTATAAACTGGTTAAGAACTTGTTTCGTACTTATATACCATATTGTTAAATAAACTGTGTGCAACAGACACGGCCCTTGTGGTGACTTCATATGCGGGTTTTTCTGATTTCAGGTTATTAATATGCATTTTTAAATGAACACCTGATTGTTTTCATATGGTGCCTGTGCTATATATATATATTTATTTTAATTTTTTTTTCTTAAAATCATTTCATTTATTTTAGATATAAAAGTGCAGTCTTGTATTTTATAGATCTATTTAGGTTTTACTTTGTGAACTTTTTTTTTTTTTTTTTTTGTACTAAGCCAAGAAGTGAGCGTGTCGGATGCATTTGAAAAAGCAATTATGAAATGTGGCACAGAAGTTAGGCTAAATGACCGTTTTACTTCTCAGCCCGAGGTCGAGACGATCTGCTCACCGCCGGCTCCACTGCGCCCCCTGCTGCCTGAAAGGCGCCACTGCCACCAAGAGCCCTTGTCCTGCAATTCACATTTTCTGCGTGCTTCATTTTTTTTTTTTTTTAAACAGGCTTGGATGTGATTGAATATATAGAAAATGCATTTATTTATTTATTTATTAGTCTTTGGTCTAAATTTAAGGTAACATACAGGTAATTCAATGATTGCAAGTGTGGCATTGCTTAATGATTCGTAATTTAGCCACATACAAAAATTAAATGTTTTTCCAAAATGTGCATATTTATTGTTTTTGCGTCAAATTGCACTTTCTATTTCTCAAGAGAAGCTCCGGGCACAGGGAGAGAAACCCTGCTCCGAGCGGACCTGAGCACGAGACGCCTAACAAACAACTACAGCTCGAAAAATACACGCTATGCTTGATCCCGAGATCTCATTTAGAGGAATCACACGTGCAGTTTTTCTTTAAAGCCACATACTGCGTGTTTCTTCACGCTAACAGCTGTCTGAGGAGAGGCCAATGAAATCGCTTAAACTGAGGTACGTCTTCGCTTATTATTATTTTTTATTAAGCTGTATGTCGTAAGTCAATTCTGTCAATGCTTTTGAATATTTTATGGCATTCGGTATTGCTTTGTGTGTTGCAATTCGACACTTTATGCAAAAAAATTGTGAATTGGTTTCTCATAATTATATATTTATTTATACAGACGGAGTTGAGTTCCGTGTCGTTTACGGACGCAAGAAGTCAAACGCCTTAGGTATGCGTTCGTCCTCTTCAAGAGAGCCCTGCGTTTCTTGGGGGACGCGTTCGTCGCTCTCTTTGAAGTTCGCGGCGTGCACGTGACCTCGCGCTCGTTCTGCGTGTTCCGGAACGCTACGAAACGGGTCGCCGCTAGCGTTCAACGAATTTAAAATTTGCGTAAGTTCAGCGAGTTTTTTTCCCCACGGAACGCGTTTCCATCGCCGTTCTGCCACGTTTTAAGACACCGTTTCAGTTGCAACAAACGCTCGACGTCGCCGCTTTGTGTTTTTTGAACGCAGGAACGCGTTACTCGGTCCGAACCCTGTCCGGTCGCGCTTTTTCAGGATGCGGGATTTTGAACGCTTGCACGCGCACCGACCTTTCTCTCGCGTTTTTTTTTTATTTTTATGTTTTATTCATAAAAGAAACTGTTCGTGTGGCGCGCTGGGCTCAGTCCGAAGTCAATTCAGAGCGTTCCCTTGTAATTATCACGCGTGCATCATTTATGAGCCCGAATTAATTCGATAACCTGGAATAGTTGTGCGTTTAAAAAATTCATACCGTGCCGCGGGAGCGTTTTCTTAACCTAATCGATCAGCGCCTAGCATGAAAGTGTTATGTGATCAGTTTTGCACTGATGCGCGATCAACGCGGGGAACGAAACGGCACGAGCAGGGCGTTCTTCATAACGGCGAGGTGAACTAGAATCCACATGATCTACTGTAAATGCGTGACTAACCGGCTGCTTCACCTCCGTCGGCGTCGCGTCACGCAGCGCAGCGTGCGCTCATCATCGGCGGCGTCGACGCGCCTCCTGCTGGCCGAACGACGCAACCGCGGCGCGGCGCGTGGCGCACTTCGTTTCCGAGCGCTCCGGATCCCGCTTTCGCTTCACAGAGTCGGGCACCGTCGGATTCAGCCGAGACGGATCTTCTTTCGCGGTCGAGACGTTAAGGAAGCGCCAGAACGGTCGTGCACGCGCTGTCCTTTCAATAAACCAAAGCGTTAACCCGCTATTAAACGTTTTAGCGGATGTCAGTGGTGAGAGCAAAGCATTTGAGACATGTTTGTTTTATTTAATACCGTCCTCGCGCTAACTTACACGTACAGAATTTTAGAGCAAAAAGGTACAACAAATATCAACACTCGACATCTAACGCTTGACTGGAATCACTTTCTTGCATCTTCAAACTGCTCAATAATTGTCTCCGGTCAGCCTCATCACGTCTCCCGCCGAAACGACA
The DNA here is from genome assembly GCF_018831695.1 of Puntigrus tetrazona. NCBI lineage: Eukaryota > Metazoa > Chordata > Actinopteri > Cypriniformes > Cyprinidae > Puntigrus > Puntigrus tetrazona. The sequence goes on along the minus strand of NC_056701.1, from coordinate 4,668,499 downwards.
ATGTCACACCTGCACAAAGCATCTCAAGTCTCCATATAAACAACGCTTGTTTGTGTTTAGTGTGCGAGGGTGACCCCTGGGACGCCCCCTTCGCGGCACCCATGCATGGCTCTAATAAAGGCAAAACAAGTCCGTCGGCCGTGTCAGTGTTTCTCCAGGGCTTGAGCGAGGAGCCGATTCAGACGAGAGATCATCGGACGAGGGTCTTCGTTCAGGCCGGCGGTGATCATGGCGTTGTCATATATCTGGTGTGAAAAAAATAGAAGTTGGGGTTTTTAACCGGAAACGGGGTTGAGATGAGAGAGAGAGGAGGAGGAACGGTTTCTTTACCTGGTCGAGGAGGAGCTGCGCCAGCTCCGGGGTCGAGTCCTTCAGGGCGTGAAGCTTCTTGATCAGGTCGTGTCTGCAAAACAAACGCTCGGTGTTAGGGGAGACGCTGGTAAAAAAACATCAGTAGTCCACATGACTGCAGTCCGTCATTTAACATTTTTTGGAGAAAAAAAACATGCACGGAACAGACAAAAAAAAGGGTTTAAAACTGAAACCAGCCCAAAAGAGCAACAGCTAAAAATGCATTGCGTGGGGCAAATTTTAAAGATGTTTTGCACGTTTCCTATCGTAAATATATTGAAATTTACTTTGTGATTAGTGATATGCATTGCTAAGAACTTCATTTGGACAACTTTAACGGTGATCTAACCGTACATCAAGGGAAAGATTTTTATTTTGCCTTTTTTTAAAGGTTTGTTCAGCTTTCCGATGCTGTAAGGACCTCAGTGTCGGAAAACGGACACTTATGACTGGCCTGCGGTCCTGAGAAAACATAACAACGGACTATTTCACGGGAGGAGGCAGCTTTTCACTTCAAGACTTCCAGTGATGGGCTGGAGGTGGATCATTGTGATGTTTTTACTCTCTTTCTGACGGCACCCATTCGCTGCAGAGCACGCACTGGGCAGCGAGTGATGCAATGCATTTCTCTAAACCCGTTCTAATGAAGAAACAAATGGCCTCAAAGTGAGTATAACTTCTCCTTTAAGACGCATTATAACGGTGTGCATCTCCTCCCTGTAGGGAAACGGCGGTGTCGTACCCGGCGTTGATCTCCAGCGTGGGCTGCAGGATCTGGGCTCTCTCCTCTGAGCTGCGGGCGAGCTGCTGCGTGCGCAGGAAGTGCCGAGCGGCGCCCATCTCCAGGACCGTGATCATAGCAGGGTGTGTGTCCAGACGCGGCGTCACCTGCGCAAACAGTCGTACGTTAACGTCAATGATCGTCGGCGTCAGGTTTCTACACATTTGTGAGTGCAAATCACTGTTTGAATTAACTTAATTATGTAGACGCTTAAGCATTCACAATTAAGCACCATGTCAATCATCATTATAACACAAAGAGTGATTGTACAGCTGGTTATTATAACTAATAAATGGACATGAAATATTGATAAGTTAGTATTATGTTGAAATGACAAACACAAGTGTAAATTTTTCATTTGTATGCAAACTAAATGAATGATTGCAAAATATGTGTGTGTGCATTTTTATATATATATATATATATATATATATATATATATATATATATATATAATGAATGCATGTTGGTAAATGATACATAATCAGACAAAATACTAATTTGGGCTACAAAAGTGATTTTGTGAGAAAAAATAATTTACTAAAAATATATATCAAATTAAAACGAATGCTAATGCATGAATTGTACATAACTGCATTTTGGATATAATTAAAAATTAATATATATATATATATATATATATATATATATATATATATATATATATAAAATGCATGCTATTTTTAATTGCATACTGTAATTTAAGAAATGCATTTAATTGTATAGAAATAAAAAAATATGAATTTAAAGCGTTTATATTTTTAACAGACAATATTTTATATTACATAGCTGATTAACAACCAAATAAATGGACATGAAATATAGATATTGAAGTTTAAATGATTATTTGAAAGAAAAGAATACTAAAGAAAATTTGAAGATAAAATATTAAATTAATTTTATATAGTTAAATGTAACGGGCTAATTAAAAATGTGAAAAATATTTGGTATACGTGTATAGGACAAATCTAAATACTTCATATATTTTTACAGTATGTGCCTGCAATTTTTTTTAAATTTAGCTACTGACTGATGTTTACTGAAAGATACCTTTGCTACACAATTATTTTCAATGCGAGAAGCAGTGAATGAGAATGTATGCACACGAGGTTAACCTTGATGTTGGTGACTCTCTGTCCGAGTGCGTTCCTCATCCAGGCCATGAGATCTTCCGCCTGCTGATCTGTCAGACGCTCTGAAGCTGCGCAACACAATCCCGTCACCAGCGACTCGAGCTGATATCACGACTTTCTAGGTAATTAGCCGTCCGTTTATTTGTCTAAACGCTTAAACCGCATTAACATGGTTTGCAAAACAAGGCAAGCAATCAAGAACGTGACTTCTTCAATTCCAGGGACGTCCCAGATAATGACCGTGACCGTACCTCCCCTACGCCCCGTCTTACCTGGTTTGCTGTCTTGAAATTTCTCCTCTTTGTAGTGATCTACAACGATGTCGGTCTCGGCTGAGATGAGCTTCTTCCTGTCGAACTCTCTGAGGTGAAGCAGCGTGAGCTCGTCAAACTGCTCGAAGCAGAACAAGACCTGCAGGCAGACACAGACAATAAATCCTTGTGCTTAAATGCTGGATCAAACGATGCATTATCTGATAAATATTAAAATATAAATATATTATAATATAAATACATAATGATTAATGGAATAAATTTAGCACAGAATTAAATATTTAAATTAGAGTTTGTTCTTCTGCAGGTTAAAGGTAAGAAATTAAAACCGTGTTATTTTAAACAATGTTATTAATTTATTATATACTGATATATTAATAAAGAGCAACACCGATTTAATAGATAATAGGTTTTAATATTAAGTGAGCTTCCTTTTTATTTTATTTTCACCCTGTGGTGTAAAAGAACATACAGACATTGACTAAAAACTGTTTTTAGTTTGTTTTGTTATTCCTCAATATATATTGATATAAAAGTGTAATGCAGTTGTATTATTAAATGAAAACTTCTATATAATAACCAAATGAGTCGCTGTTTCAACATTTACAATTAAGCGCCTTTTGAATCCGATTCATCCCTTAAGAAGAAAAAAAAAATTAGGTCCTTGAGAAAACCGCCTTTTCTAGATCAAATAAACAGCTAAAATGATTTAATCGCTGCGTGTCTCTCGTCTTCCATTAGCTGCCGACCAGTGCTTTTGGCCATTTTGAGATGGAGAACGGCGTCGCTGGCGCCCCCTCGTGTTCATTTACATCAACAGCCAGTGCATGAAGCACAGTTTCTATCTAAAATAGGAGGATTGCAAATTCATTAGCAGTTACCGCATCCTATCAGCCTTTGCTCTGGAGCATGACAGTGAACATTAGACCCGACCGTCTCTGGCCTCACCTCCATGTCTTTCTGTTTCATGGCCTCGAAGTACGGCGAGTGCTCGGCCAGGTGGCGATTCGGCGCACACAGGTAGTAAATGTTCCTGCTTCCCGCCTTCATGCGAGAGGCGTACTCCATCAGGCTGGTCTGCTGCCCCGCAGGGAAGGGCCGAAGACTCGAAGCGCAGCAGCTTGGCGATGTCTTCCTGTGACGACGAGACACAGCCGTTTAAACACAGTGGGAGAGAATGAGGCGACGGCCGGACGAGTCGTCTAGCACCTTAACGCTCTGCTCTGCCGTGGTGACGATGCCCTCGCGCATGAACAGCCCGTAGTCGTCGAAGAAGCGAGCGTACTTCTCCGCGTCCTTCTTGCTCTGGTCCAACAGGAAGCGAATGACCCGCTGCTGTAAAACGTCCCGCAGTTTCCTGAAAGAGAATAGTTTTGTCGTTCTTGCTCTTGTGCAAAATGCAAGAAGGGGTAATGCCGCTTCAGGGGGGTTCGTACCTGATCAGAGCGCTTTCCTGCAGCAGCTCTCGGCTGAGGTTCAGAGGGATGTCCTCGCTGTCCACAACGCCTGCGGAAGAGGCCACACGAACACGTTTTTAATCTGATAATGCATGTTTCACGCAGACGCATGGACGCTCATCTGACCTCGTAGGAAGCGCAGCCACTTGGGAAGGATGTCCGCGGCTTTGGTTTGGATCAGGACCTTCCTGCTGTACAGGGCCACGCTGGATCCCATCTCACGACTCACGTCGAACATGGACGGTTTCTGCTCACACGCAAGGATAACGCAGTCTGTTGTGCATCGTTACAAAACTAAGAGTGCCACTGGGATTTTTTTACATGGCTCAGATACACCACTGAATACTAAATAAAACATATAATACAAAAAAAACTATTTAAAAAATAATAAGCAATGTTCATATGCTGAATGCTATTTATGTGCAAAATAAAAAAGACAATTGCAAATCAGGTAAACACTGTATTTTGAGTTTAAATGCATATAATTTAATAAATTATGCCTGAGTTTGTATTTTAAATACACTAGTTTGTAAATAATGTAAAATTGATTTTTCTAAAATGCATAATGTAATTTTTTCACCTTTTTTAAATAATGTATGTGCAATTTATGTACATATTTATTTAAAATATTATATTAATTAGCAGAAATGAGTACTTTAAAATCATATTTCAGTTGTTAGTTACGTAACATAACTAAAAGATGTAAGTAATGCTGTCAAATCATTAATTGCATGCAAAATGTTTTCCCATAATGCATGTATATATAAATATATAAACATGTATGCGCATGCAAATATGTATATTTATATAATTTATACCATTTTTTCCCCTTAATATATACATGCATCCATGTAACACTTACCTAATTAATCATGATATCAGGTTTGACGGCCCTTGATGTAACTAATTTAAAATAAGTATGTATTTGTACAATTCTGATATGTGCATTGTCCTTTTTAAGTAAGCTCACCATCTCTGGCACGTAGAAGATGCTGCGGATGTTGAGCGGAGCGTCAGCGCGGTAGTGCAGCGTGTAGCGCGGTTTATCGTGAGCTTGAGCCACGTAGCGATAAAACTCCTCGTGCTGCCACTCGCTGATGTCTTTGGGCTCCATCATCCACAGCGCCTGCGGAGAGAGAGAAAGCGCTCAGAGCCGCAGGGGAGGTCGGAGGTCATTCGCAAGCGGACCTCGCAACGCCGTACCTGCAGCGTGTTCAACCGCCGTCCGTTCAGGAAGATGGGAAAACTGACAAAGTTGCTGTACTTGGTCACGACCTCTGCAAAACAGACACAGTCACTTCAGCGAGTTTCTCCCCCGAGCACGTCGTGTGTGTGTGTGTCTCTCTCTCTCTCTCTCTCTCTCTCTCTCTCTCTCTCTCTCTCTCTCTCTCTCTCTCTCTCTCTCTCTCTCTCTCTCTCTCTCTCTCTCTCTCTCTCTCTCTCTCTCTCTCTCTCTCTCTCTCTCTCTGTCTCTCTCTCTCTCTCTCTCTCTCTCTCTCTCTCTCACACCTTTGACTCGGTCTTCCGATGAAAACTCTTTGCAGTCGTCTTTGAGGTGCAGCACGATCTTGGTTCCCGGACGCACACCCGAAGCTTCTGCGATCTCAAACACTCCGGAGCTTCCAGGGAGTAAAGCACAGAAAATGTGTTTTTTATTTTAATTTAAAATAGGTATGATGCCACAAATATGGCAAAAGCTAGCAGTTGATGGTCATTTTAGTATTTGGTCTCCAGACTTGGCTTCCGATGATCAAGAAAACCCAACAATTGATGTAAAATAAATAGTTTAAAGCATGCACTTTTCACCCCAAACGTATTAGATTAGAAATATGTCATGCCACTACTGTAATATGCATTCATTTTTACTCTATTATTTGTTGTTTCTCTTCAACGTATTGTCTTGGTCATATTGCCCACTCCCAATCCCGTTTAAATAATCGTAATTATGATATTGACCAAACTAAGTGTAATTATGATTTCTGCCATAATCAAGATACCATTATTGTTATTAAACCCATGCCTCTTCTCATTTGTCTCACCCGTCTGAGGACCACTTGTATCCAGGAGCGTCTGGTTCTGCGCACTGAGAATAAACCTCCACTTTATCAGCCACCATGAAGGCGGAGTAAAAGCCCACACCGAACTGACCGATGATGGAGCTGCTGGCCTCCGCTTGATTCTGAAGAGCATCCAGGAAAGCCTGACGGAGGAAGAAGGACCAGAGGGCCGTGAAATAAAACCACCGGACCGATGAAGGACAGCGGAGTTTGAGAGACGCACCTTTGATCCGGATCGAGCGATGGTGCCCAGGTTAGCAACCAGCTCCTCTTTGTTCATCCCAACCCCCGTGTCCTGCAAGAGAAAAATAGCGATCAATGCATTCTACACCGATATGAAAGCGCTCCATCACTACAATAGAAAATTTATTATATAAATTAACATTTTTTGTAAGTATAATGTAATGTTTGAAGTATGTAATTTTTTTTATTACCTGCATTTTTATTATTTAATTGCATATAAATTATGTACAATTAAATGTGTATTTCAGTTGGTATTTTTGCATTATTAATGCATTATTCAGTTAGCATTTTGTAGTTATGTGATGTTTATATATTAAGGTATTTTATTAAAAAAATGCATATTTTACCAGTGAACCTTTTAGAGCTATTATGAATTTTATTCTATTTATTGAATGAATAAAGTAAGTAACAGTGGTTCAGCTGCTTTATTGACTAAAAATGTTCTTCCTCATTTAAACTGCGGTTATTAAAGTGGTGTGAAAACTCAACTGCAGCATAACAAAACGATTTTAGCACGGAGCATTGCAACCAATCATATTCTTGTTGAGATTAATTATGTCCGCAATGGCCACTCATAATCATTGGAAAGTTCTGGAATAACCGTCTGCATTACCTTCCAGTTATGTAGATGGTTGATTGTTTGCATGAACATCAAAAAATGAAGTGTCGGTTTTATTGCATAAATTAAAGCCAGCAACAGAAAAGCTGTTCTTCATCTACTTTCCTCAAAATGCTATCGGTCTCGAGAATTTAAATAAAGTGATGGATTACAGAACATGACACGGCCTTAAGAAAACAGCTACTCCGTCTGATTGTAATCCGTGACTCTGTACCCCGCGCAGAGCTGTGGTGAAGGAGGTGTTTGGGTTGGAGGTACCTGGATGGTGAAGGTGCCTCTGGCGGCATCCGTCTGCAGGTGGATCTCCATCGGTGCTGTTTCTCCTCCCGCTGTGATCATCTTGTGTCTCAGCTTCTCCAGAGCATCGCTGCCGTTTGAGATCAGCTCCCTGATGAACACCTAACACAGCAGGTATGTGCCAGAAAATAGACGTCCATTAGATGGAGCTGTGGTCTGATTCATGTTTTTATAGGATTTTTATTTCATTCATGTATTGCTATATATTTCAGGATCCAAGCCTTGAAATTACATGCAACATTTATTATTGTTAAAATTTACACATATACACACACACACATACACATACACACACATATATATACATATACACTGTATATACACATATAGACACATATACATATATATACATATACATATACATATATATATATATACACACACACACACACACACACACACACACACACATATATATATATATACACATATACATATATATATATATATATATATATATATATATATATAATAAACTGGTAATAATCAGCTTGCACATTATTTTTGTTCATTTATCACCTCTTTCTCAGAATACAGTGATCTGGCCACAATATCCAGCAGTTTCTTCGTCTCTGCTTGAAACTCATGTTTGGAGAAGGATCCTTATTTAAACAAAGAAACAGCAGAGTTTTAACATCCTCACAATTCCCATATGCTACTAAATACTGTATTTTAACCCTGTAAAATATTACATTTAAATGGAACGGTTTGATTCTTGTAAAATATATATTTAAAAAATTTAATGCGTTTTAAATTGTGCATCAGATTTGATACATCAGGTTTTTATTTCTCATACAGTATGATACAGTAGAGAATATTACTTTCACACTCATGGAAAGCATTACATTTATTAATTCAAATAACAATAGATTTGACTACACACACATTTTAGCTGTCACTATATCTGACAATTGTTTCTTACAGAATTTGATATTTAGATGCTCAGCTTTATGATCAGAGCTCTGCAGCTTTAAGACACGAACAAATAAACCTGACGTGTCACATTTGAACATGATTGTTTAAAAAAGAAAAAAAACTCTTTTAGGTTTACTTCATGAATGCCAGTAAAGATCTTACCACAAAGAGACACATAAACCACAACCTGAAGGAAAAAGGTTGCTAAAAGTGTTCAAACTATTAATGAGACGACAGAAGGCATATAGTAGCATGGTTATGACCGTGGTGATCATTCAGAGGCCTGTGATTCAGTAGGTTTTCTACGGTTCCTGTACCTTGAACGTTCTCGGTGTCACTGATGATGCTGTGGAGCGTCTCCTCCTCTGCGCTCTCAGCCTGTTGTGTGCTGTATCTGCGACGAGACACATTAACACCAGAACAGCTGGAGCTCCACACACTGACAGATCTAGGGTGAAGAAGCTGCTGTCTGCCATCAGTATCCACTGTTGAAGACGAGAAGAGTCAGAATTAAACAGCACTGATGATTTATTGACCAAGGAGATGAGTTTGGATTTGATGATTGCTATTGTCTATGCTAGATAGTCTTTAGGGATTATTTACAGAGATTGCAGAGTTATCCTGCACTAATCATGGTTTGGTAATGAGACAAAGTAACTTAAACATGCTTTAACCGAAGAGTCTGTGCTAGGTTTGATCAAAATCTTTCTTCGCATGTACTATTTCATGACGCTGCTGTGTTTTGATTAATTTAACATGTTATTTAATGGATTATCCATAGGGCTATTAAACAAATTAAAGGTACCTCCAGTGAATGTCGCGGGGACTATTCTTTTCCCGACCCCTCTGTTGGATGATAACAGCCTGACATGAGCCCTCTGAGAGACATTCAGGGAGTATTTGAGTAAACCTAACGATCGAATCATTTCAGTTTTTGCTGCTGGTGCAGTTTGACCTATAGAAGACTGGAAACTACGGCGTGACAGGCGTACAGCGAGTGAAAGGACCCTGCGGACGCTCACTGATGACGTCTCCGCACAGCTCGCTTCATGCCTGAGTAAAAAATATTTTAACATGTAATGTTTCGACCGTCTTTATTGTTGTTAGAAATTGGTATTCAAACCGATTTGTTAAAAAAGTCTACAAACCCTCTTGTTGGAAATGTAAAACATAAGTTAGAACGATCCTAAGGGGGGCCCGATGGGGAAACACCGAAACACTATTTGTACGGCCGCGGACCCCCGAGGGGGAGGGAAAAGTTTATTTAAAGTTATAAAAAAATTTCCTTTACCATTTCTTAATGTTAAATGGGATTTTAACCTATTCCACCATCATTCCCAATATTTTAGACCTTAAACTAGGAAAAGCTGATTTTGTAGGACAGAAATGTAGTCTATTAATACGTTTTTAAGAAATTGTCTTGTGCAGGAAAGTGACCCTGGTCCAATAAGGAGGAACTACATTTATCAACATCTAAATAGGAAATCTGTCAATGAGGTCAATTCAGATGTAAAATAAATAAATAAATCACGGCGCTCAACAAAGATCAGTTTTACAGGCTACAAGCCAGAATAAGACATACTTCTTTAAACAGAGACGGATTCAGATTATGATCAGGTGTTGTTGTTGTGGGCGTGTCCTCAGAGGATCGTTCAGTTATAGGTGAAAGTGAAACTGAGACAGGAATAATCTCTTTTTAATCTTTACATACTGTCACATCAGCTTTTAGTTAACACTCGTGTAATCATATCAATTATTTATTAAACTCTAGTGAACGCGTCGATGTTTAGTCGAAGGTAAGTCGAGAAACACATTTACTTGAAGAAGTGTCTGTCGTGAGATCAGAGGTGTTTAACCGATACGTAGATCTTGAAGTGATACTAAACTATTAAAATGTGTTTAAAAAGGATAAAGTTAAATACTGGGCTACTACATGTAGATACACGTTGTGTATTTGGACCTGCTTGGTCTGGACTAATTTAACCAGTTGTTTCTAGGTCTGTAAGTAAACTGTTGTATTCTCTCTGTGTAAATGTAAAACACACACAAGTTCACACATGAGATGACTGTTTGTTTCTTTCGTTTTAGCATCTGTGTCCTTTAAGATGAAGTTCATTTGTCTGTTTCTGCTGATTATTAGTGGAATCACAGATTCGAGATCAGGTAATTATTCACATCCATGTAAAGAGCTGAAGTGTGTCTTCATGTCTATTCATTGTCCAGCTGAACTCTATATTTACAAGTCTATTTATAGTTTAGTTTATAGTCTGTGATAACAACTGACTCACTGTAACATTAAATTATAATGTCAACATTATTAACATTGTCATGGACATCTACAAAATTGAGTAAAAGCAAAACTGCAAAAAAAAAAACACTTAATATTTAATAAAACAGAAATGTGCACAAGCGGTGATTTTAAGCAGACATGTTTGGATGCAAAGTTTTGTGGAGAGAAACAGTTACTGCTTTACATGTGAACGCTGTAGTCTTTGTCTTGCTGAAGTTTCACTGACAGGAGGTTCACTTCTTCTCTTTTACAGAGCAGTATGAAGTAGTTGGTCCCGCAGATGCTGTTTTTGCTGTAGCTGGTGAAGATGTGATTCTGCCCTGTTCAGTCAAACCCAGCATCAGTGTTGAGGACATGAGAGTGGAGTGGTTTAGATCTGACCTGAAAGACTCACAACTAGTGCATCTCTATGAGGATCATGAAGACAGAAACACAGAGCAGATTGTATCCTACAGAGGAGAACAGAACTGAATCATCAAGAACTACAGAGAGGAGATGCATCACTCAAACTCTCATCAGTCCGAGTCTCTGATGAAGGACTTTATAAGTGTTTTATTGAGTCCAAATCCTGGAGTGATGATGTTACTGTTAATGTCAGAGTTGAAGGTGAGTGAACCAATGAAAACTAAAGGCTGGAATACACTACACACATTAAAAGATGAATCAGATTTTAAAACACTAGGCACCATACACTTACCAGCTTTATAAAAAGTCACAAAAGAAAGATGGCCATCATACACTGAATGAGAGAGGATCACAACAAACTCATTGTTGATAGGAGATGCGTGACAAATTAAATAATATCTGTTCTAAAATCAGCTGAAAATATAAAACACATTTAATATCCTCTGATTGGATGAAATCAATCCTGAAGCTAAAAACTTGTAGTTTGTGACCATCATACACTACATGATTGTCTAAGAAACTCTAATCTTCAGACTGGCTCTGACTCTCAGCAGCTAGCATCAATTTCTTCAGATTGTACATCAAGGAAAGTCTTAACATGCTCTAAAACAACAACATAATCTTCTTCTTGTTTGTCTGTAGCTGTAGGACGTCCTCCGGAGATCACTGTAGATGGGTTTGATCGTTCAGGAGGACTTCATCTACAGTGTGACTCTGAAGGCTGGAACCCTGAACCTGTTCTTGAGTGGCTGAACAGAGAAGGAGTCCGTTTGAGTTCAGAAACTACAGAGATGCAGAAAAAAATAGATGGATTCAGTGTGAAACACACCATCACTGTATATGAGAGAGACGACAAGATTCACTGCAGGATCAGACTGAAGCATCACATGCTGGAGACACAGATTATCACCTCAAGTAACTTCTGACACTTTTGTTCAAGAATCTTCTTGTGGTTTATTTGATGCAGTAAAAAGATTTAATGATTATCAGCTTTGTTTATTAAGTAGCAAAAATATTTTACTGTTCAGAAATTATATACATTATATATTTTACTCATCTCATTAAAAAGTTTGATTCACACACAATGTGCTTCATTTCTGTTTTGATTTACAGGTAATATGTTTAATTCTTGGAGGACATCAGTCATCATGATTTCAGTTTTTGTTGTGCTCAGTGTGATACTGATAGCTGTGTTTGCCCGTAAATACAAAGGTAAGATGTTTCTTTTCTTGTTATTTTAATTGGTTTTGCAAATAAGGCAGTGTATGGTTCTGATAATTAAAGTTTTTTTATATCATATTTTATACATAACAATGATTCTTGATTAAGCATTCTTGACGATGCTCTTCATTAAACACAATAATAAAAGAAAAGAATGACAAATTAAAACTTTTATAATAAAAAAACGTGATCATAAAATCCAGTGCTCATTCTTTAAATGCACAGTTGGTTCCCACTTTAACAAGCTGCATGCTGTCATCTTTTTCTTTGCTCTCAAGCAGCTGTGTCTCACAAACAATCCCAGGACACGTTCTTCATACGTCACTAACACAGTTATATGTAACTGTCAATGACTTTCCTTGATCTTGGATCATTTAGGGCCTGTTCCATAAAACAAGTTTACTGAATAAGTCAGGCTTATTTCTGTTAGACTTATTGTCAGTTGATTTGGTTCAAGATAAGTCAGACCAACTGAAATAAGCCTGGCTTTTATTTGATAAACTTGTTTTAAGGAAGTCTTTAAAGCTCATCCTAGACTTGCTGTCATAGCAACAGGTCTGTAAACTTAAACCTGCTTGGGGTTCATGTAAACAGGATTGAATCTTTTAAACAGAATTGATGCTTCATTAAAATAATATAACATTATTGTGTAGTTTATAATACCACGGACAAAGCCAGTTATTAATGATCAAATAATTGTTCAATAATTGAATAATAATACGCACGCTATACAGTTCATCTGAGCTGTGTATTAATTGAGCGCGTGACAGCTTTTGATGAGCGCAGGACATGCAGACAGATAACTTGATCTATTAGAAACTTTATTTAATGCTGTAACATAAGAAATCTGCTTCAAAGATCAAATTCAATTAATTGCTAATTACATCATTGAAATAAAAATGTAAAACATGTTTATTTGTGAAGCACTTTTGAGAATATCAACTGAGAATAGACTGTCATTTATATATAATGACAAGATTAAACACTCAATTTTCAGTTAAAGACATTTCATTATTAAATTCAGAGATGTTATTGTTTTAAATTATCGGTTATCGGTTTAAATAGTATCAGTGCAATCATGTAAAAAAAGAAAGAAACAAAGCTGCACATTTCATATCTATGATAACATTTCTTTAGTTTTGTTCACTTGGCTGTTCAGACGAAGAACGGATTGCATTCAGACTTTCTTGACTTTATTTTGTAGGTGAGCTTTGCTAGAACAGATAGATAATAAAATGTTATGTCCATATTTTTGAAAATAAAGTTCAGTTCATTACTTTGATTAAATAAAAGTCTCACCTCTGAGTTTACTTGAGATCATAAATACAGCATGAAGGTGTCTCTCTAGAGGCGTGAAAGAAAATTACAACCAAAAAATGGCTACACAACCTTTTTAATGATCTTGATATTGGTCTATAGTTGATCAATATGGTGTTATTCAGATTACTGCAGTTTTCAGGGAATTGTCAAAAGACCCAGCGAGAAGTGAAGTGTTTTTAAGAGATCTGTTTTTAAACCGTTAAACACTCTTTGACTAGTTTCTTTCATTTCTCTTCATCTAGTAATAAAACAAACTAGTCAAACTTGAGAGAGTCAATGAATAATTAATTTATAAATTATATGTTATTGTTCTTAGTTGTCGTTTTGTTCTTTTATCAGAACAGTTGTGAAAAAAACACAATCTCCATTTATTTATAAACTAGAATCATGCTGCTTTATTTTGCTTAAAACAAGCTATTAATCAGTTCAACATTTTATGTCTCCAGCTGATTTTTATTCATGACTTTCAGCTGCAATTAACTTTAATTAATTTTCCAAAAAGACAAACATAATAAATAAATAAATACATTTATATCTAATGTGTGACTTAATTCAAAAACAATTTTAACCACATTGGAATTAAAATGGAAATCGATAAGAATCAGAATCGAGAACAATTTAAACAATAACTAACCTTATGTCCCTGAACTAAAAACAGTGTTATGTAAAATTTGTCAATAAAAGTGTGACCAATTATTTCTCTCAATATTAATGTCACGTCTGTTTTCATCCAGAAAATATTTAATTAACAGATATTGCTCATTCATATATAAACTTTAATGTATAACTTGGATCTCATAATTTATTATTTCTCAATCACAAATTATTTTTGTTTTCTGAATGTTGTCTATTTTTCTCTTTTGTGAATCTTCTTTAGATCACAGTCAACTACGGGATAGACACAGTCAACTACAGAAAGAGAAATGGGGACTACAACATGGTGAATCTGTCTTTATTATGTTATTCATTATTCATTTAAAGTCTGTCTTCAGCAGTAAAATACAGTATACAGTGATAACTGTTCACTGTAAAAAATAAATCTGTAAAAAAACGGAGAACTTGCGGCAGAAAATTACCAGGTCATTTTGTGGTAAAATTACAGACGTTTCCTTCAATTTAAAAACTGAAAATTCTGTAAATTTTCAGAGCATTCTCCGTACCATTTAACTACTTCCGTTAATGGTTATATAGCAAATAATGAAACTGTATTGCTCTCTATATAATCACTAGTTATGCTAAGATATCTAATTTTATTTATACTAAAAACAAACAATATATAATAAACATGGTCCAATAAACGAAGGACGTGTACACAAACCAAACATTTATTTTTCACTACAGGTAAATGTATGCAATAGCTTTTGTATTACATACGAAAATACAAGCACAAAACTGTAATACTGCAAAATAATTTTCAAAAACACCAACTAATAACATGCATACAAGCAACATTAAAACAATGTCATGTTTTACATAGCGTTGTGTGCAATATTAGTGATGCACTGTCAAAACAATTAGCTCCATTAGTAAAATAAAAGAAACCAAGTCAAATTAATTAAAAGAAAAACACAAAGACAGGAATAAAAACAAAGCTGCAGCTAAATAATCACACCTACATGCATATATACAAGAATCAAACCTTGGATACAAAGTCATGGCTTCAGTGTTAGTAATTCATTGAGCAATGTGCAGAAAATGCTTGCTAAAGTTTTTGTTTGTTTTTAAACAGTATTTGTGTGTACAATGTTAGTGCTGCACTGTTCAAAAGTTGAGCTCCAAAGTAAAACAGTAAAGAGACCAAGTCAAATCAAAAGAAAAAACAACAAAATCAGAAATAAACAGGGTGGCAGCTTTTTCAGGAATTTCGACAGTCTTGGAAGATTTTGATGTTTTGTTCCCTTCATCTCAGCCTTTGACCAGGATTTATTCTGAAAGAAATAAATACTAGTTTAACTTCACAAGTAAAGAAATTAATGACACCAAAAGATTAACACGCAGACAAGGTTTAGGATTTAGCATCACCTAGATTTATTCTGAAGCAATATATTCAGTGCTCGATCAGCTTTTACATACTTAAAGATATATTTATAAGGTCCTAATTTTATGCATACTTGTTTTGATATTAAACAAAACGTTGGATGCTGACATTTGAAATGATTTAAATAAAGAACTAATCCGCTAGTAGGTGGCAGTAAGTCACTGTTGATAAGTGAGTCATAACGACTGAACAGATTCATTTAAACTGCTGATTCATTCAGGAAGGAAAACAGTGCTGTGGCTGGGTTTGTAATGTTTTTTGTTGGTGAAATAGAGCAAAAACAGGCAATATGTTGTTGAAAAAGCAAGTCTTCTTAATATTTTACCTCAGGGATGTTAATCCTTCTCTGGATGAAGTAATGTGTTGATGACGTTTCCTTTTCCATACACGCGATTCACGCCAGAAATTTCATGCAACCACAATAAATTAGTCTAATAAAACACTGAAATATAAGGGCAGTCACATGTATTCACATCATCTCCAAAAATACCAATTAAATCTATACTGATATCAAATAATTGTGTCGTTGTGTGAGGACATGCAAAACAGTAACGTTAAATTAAACTCAAGGGGTCTCAACAAACTAATAAGAGATAGCACTGAATACAACACTGGCATTAATAAAGACTGTAAAGAACAAAAACTAAATCCTAAACTTACATTTTATCTCAGAAGCGTTAAACTAATCCTTCTCCGGAAACTGAATGAAGTAATTTTGTGTATTAATGGCGTTTGTTTCTCACGCTCAAGGATCTTGCACCCACAATGCAATGCGTCATTAAAAATTACGAAAAAGCACCTGTAAACTAAAAATATGGAGAATTCTTTGTTAAAAACAGACGTTTTTACTGTATTTTTACGGATTTTGGCTATTCATGTATTTTATGTATATCTTGGATCTCGTAATTTATTATTCCTCAATCACAAATTATATTTGTTTTCTGAATGATGTTTGTTTTGTCTTGTCTTTTGTGAATCTTCTTTAGAACACAGTCAACTACAGGATAAATACAGTGAACTACAGAATGAGAAAAGAATAATACAACATGGTGAATCTGTCTTTATTATGTTATTCATTATTCATTTAAAGTCTGTCTTCAGCAGTAAAATACAGTATACAGTGATAACTGTTGGCTATTCATGTATTTTGTGTAGATCTTCTAGTAAATGGTCACCGGTTGTTTGTATAATGTATATTTATGCAGGTCTGTCATGATTGTAAAAAGACAACAGCTGGATATTATGCCACAATCAATATTGTTTAATAAATAATAACAGAACACACTAAACGTACCTGACTAGTCAGCTAAACCAGCTTCTAGAGAAAATTCAGACAAAAACATGAGAAAAGAACAAATCCTATTAAAATAGTATATAATTTTCTGACAAACCAGTTCTGATCATTCAGTGTTGTTAACGTCACACAAGTGTTCATCAGAGACAATGAACCTGAACATCTTCAACCTTTACAACATCTGAAGATAATTATCATTAAATGTGAATCTTTAATATGATCTTATTCAAATATAGATTCATTACTTTAATATTATTTAGTCAAACAAAGAATGAATACTGTTTCTTCATATATATATATTAATTATGTTTATTTATATAATTGATATAAACTCTGTAAGATGTTCTTGGATTTTATTGGTCTTCAAGAATTGATTGAAATTATTGATCTCTTCATTAATCTAAAGATGAATTCTGTTATGGACGCTTTATAACTTCATACTTTCTGTTTTCAGCTCTCATATATTTAAGATCATACAAGGGTGAGTAAAAAGACATTATTATCATTTTTTTTTAATTAAAGGCTTAATTATATAAAAAAATACATTATTTACTATAATTATTTATTTTTCATACATGACTAAAAACCAAAGAAAAGAAAACTAAATCAGAAAAAGGGATCCAAAATGAACAACAAAGTGAATAAAACAGTTTTATAATATAATGTACATTAAACATTATATTTATTTACAAATAATAGTGTCTTTTGTTTGTGTTGTGAAGTTTGATTCTTGTAAAAATAAATAACTGTTATTATCTTTATGATGTAATCTTGTGTAAAGCAGAGTTTTCTATATTTTTCTCAGTGAATGTGATTCTGGATGCTGATACGGCTCATCCACGTCTCACTGTGTCTGATGATGGGAAACAAGTGAAAGATGAAAACAAACAAATAAAAGAAGTAAATGGAGGGAAAGACAGATTTGATGAATATCTCGGTGTTCTTGGGAAGGATGGATTTTCCTCGAGGTGTTTCTACTTTGAGGTGCAGGTGAAGGGACAAACTGAGTGGGATTTAGGAGTGGCCAGAGAATCTGTGAACAAGAGCACATTCCCTCTGAGACCTGAGAGAGGATACTGGATCGTGGGACGGAGAAATGAGAAATATCAAGCTTGTGATTCTTCTGATTACTCTATTTCTCTGAGTGTAAAGCCCCAGAGGGTCGGTGTTTTTGTGGATTATGAGAAGGGTCTCGTCTTTTTTTTATGATGTGGAGTCCAGCTCTTATATCTACTCTTACACTGATCAGTCTTTTAATGAGAAACTCTATCCATTTGTTTGTTTGGGGTTTCATAGGAATGAAAACTCCACGCCACTGATCATCTGTGAAGATTATTAAAGAGATCAGTCAAGGATCAACTAAAGTAAAAGTGTAACAGCAATAACTAGATCTGCAGTTAGCTTGAGAAAGCCAGGACAGAAAGTTTTTAATGTTTTAAAAGTAGCTTACAGGTTGTGAAAGTTTGATTGTTTTTCGGTTTAAAATAGGTTTACAGTCTATAAAGAAATAGATGCAGTAGAAGAGGGACTCAGGGTTGTTGTTTAGGAGTTACTGGGTGGTTGCTAGGATGTTGCTATACAGTTGCTAAGAGACCCAGGTAGATCTCTAGGGTATCCAGAGTGATTGCTAAGGTGTTGCTATGCAGTTGCTAGGTAATCAGAGTAGTTGCTAGGCTGTTGCTAAGTTACTGGGGCAGTTACTGGCATGTTGCTATGTTGTTGCTAGGGTACCCAGGGTGGTTGCAGTATTATAGACACAATACAGATGCCTAGAATTTCATTAAAAGATTGTAGCTTTACTTCAACATAAATAATGTTTTGATCATGATTGAAGATCATGGAGATCATTCAGTTACTGATTGTTCTTTATTTTCACAGTACAATTATGTTTTCATTATGTTTAATGTTTTTTATTAATTTGATTTCATATTGATTTTGTATTTCTTTGAATGTTTATGTCTTTCCAACCCTGTTTTAATTCTTCTTTTGTTTCAAGAAACAAAAGAGATGTTTTACTCCCAAGCTCCTAAAAGACCTTTGACACTTGGTTTTATGTATCTTGTGTTTTTGTTATTAGGACTTTTTTTTTTTGTCTGCATTCAGTTTTGTTCTTGTCTCCTGTTCTGTTTGTAGTCCTCTTGTAGTTTTTCTTGTTGATTAGTTCCCTGATTGTTTCCAGGTATAACTTCTTGTTAATCTGTTCATGAAACTAAATGCAGGTTCTGTCTAAATCTTCTGAAGTTATTCAGTTCTAATGATAGAGTTTATACATCTCTGAAAGTTTAACGCTTGATGTAAGTGCAGCACTGTAATATCTTTCATTTAGCCTTTTAAAAAATATTTTATATGTGCCTAATATACACGTATTTTAAGGTTTAATTTTTAACCTTTTGGACATTTTTGTCCTTTTCCGTTTTTTTATTTTTATTTTTATAACCAGCTGTATACATTTTGATATTTCACCTCCATTTCCTTAAATATATTTTTATCAGTACTGTTCCTAAACAAAATCTTACTGAAAGCTATTTGCAGGTTTATATGTTTCATAAAATATATATTTTATATAAAAGTTTGTTCATAAATATTTTTCAAAAACTTAAACCTCTATAACTTTGTTTGGTTTCACTTTTTAAACTTTCTTTTACTTCAACAAATGTCTTTTAAATGAGACCAAACTTATGTCTGTGCTCCTAAGATTAAAATGTTTATATCAGTTTTTTGACATGGATATTTATGTCCAGAACCTATGTATAACTTTTTTTTTATTGATGCTCAAGAGTTAATACTTACAGATTGTTTTATCATATTTTTTGTTACAGCTGTTAAGAAAACACATGAACACCATAAATCCACGCTGCCGTATGTTCAAACAATACAACTTCAGGGAGTTTAAACCTATAGATTTACCATAAAACAAATACATAGCTACAATAACCTGGATTTGTAACGTATCCTATATAATGTGACAGTGTTTCAGTGAATAACACCAGTGATAAAAGATTAAATTAACAAACACTGTTTAATCATATAAAGGAAAATGAGTTAATTTCAGTGCAAGTGCTGAAAAATGTAAGTGCAGTTATTGCTATGAAAATAT
This sequence comes from Puntigrus tetrazona, assembly GCF_018831695.1. Lineage (NCBI taxonomy): Eukaryota > Metazoa > Chordata > Actinopteri > Cypriniformes > Cyprinidae > Puntigrus > Puntigrus tetrazona. The sequence continues at coordinate 4,648,709 of NC_056701.1, read as the reverse complement.
TACAGATCTGAAAGAAGAAGTTTAACTTCCCAAATTCATCATTTAGGATTATTTTGAAGTTTATTGTTTTTAAATCCTGGAATACAAACTGGATCCCAAACAATCAAAAATAATGCTTTTTTCTTAATGTACACTTGTTTTTACTCATGATCTACAAATAAAAACAAAATAAAACATTATTATTTCAATCATCATATAGTAAGGTGCAAAAGTGAAAAAAATTATTTGAGTTATCAACAATTTGAGTCATAAATGTGCAACTTATTTGAGTCGATTATGTTCAGTGACACACTTAAAATAAATACTAAGCCAGTAATAATAACTTTATAATCTTCTTATGAACTCTCATAACATTACAGACAGGATTAAAAACAAAACAAACAATCCAGACAATAATGTCAGTTTTCTAATAACAGAAAATGATTGTACTTTGTGTATGAAATGTATATTGAATATTTGATATTTACAGTTGATAAGTTCATTAAAAGACCCATCAGTTTAGTTTTTTAGAAAGCTGTACAATAAAAGTCAAGTGCAAACCTTAAAACCTGTTTTAGATGTCGATGTGTGGAATGAGGAAAAGAGTTTCTTAGGAAAGATATGTCTCTTGTGTTGATTCTGCTGCCAGTTTATCACAAGAGATCAAGTGCAATATAGACTGAATGTAGAGATTGATAGTGATTGTGTAACGGGTACATGCAGCGGCAGAACCACGTCAGCAGATAAAGTTCCTGAAATACAGGAGAATAATCAGGAGACAGGGCAACAGCGTGTCGAGTGCTCAGAATTCTCTGCAGTTATGTTTTATTTCACAGTTCACAATAACACATTTCGTTCTTTAAACCGTTTTTATATTCAATGCAATGTCTTGTAACATTATGTAAATACTTATTTTCATTCTCAAAATGCATAATAAACTATACAGCATACCTCTTTCACCAATTCTTTGTTTAACATGAAACACATCATACCTGGTATATTACCATTTTGTTTAACTTGTTTTAAGCAAATTAACATGCTTTTATCATCAGTACACAACATTGATTACTCAACTGCATTACTCTTCAACACTCGTTTCTACTTTTTTTCATATAGTTGTAACTTAATATACATCTCAAATAACCTATCGTTAACATTTTAACACGTGCTACACCTAAAATGGCGGATTCACGAGGCAACTTAACTAGCCCCTAAAACCTGTGTACTAAGTATACACCCACGTGAACAACAAGAGACACTTACACGTGGCCACAAAAGAAATACATAAATTTAACATTCAGACAAATATTATATTAACCCAGATATCAAATAAAGGAATATTATAGAACGACTAAAGGAATGTTTAGAATGACTCCGCACATTTCGTGAAGATTACATTTCTCGTGAAAACGGTATTGAAACTTGGCTGAACAGTGATAAAACTTTACCTCACATAACCAACTACCTGGCCAGCATAGTTAGTTAATGTCCTCTTTTGTTTTATCATATTTTTGTGATGTATGCACATTACCAACCTGAAATACAGGAGAATAATCAGGAGACAGGGCAACAGCGTGTCGAGTGCTCAGAATTCTCTGCAGTTATGTTTCAGTCCACGAAGAAGAAACAGAGAATCACTATGCGACTACACCCCCTGCTGGCCCTAGCGTGCATCACAATAAGCTCGCGATAACTACACATTATAAGCATCTGAAATAAAACATTTCAAGGTATTGAAAAAATATATAAACATATTTATAATATGTAAAAGTTCAATGCCATTTTTACACCACACAATTGTAACACTTTTGTGGACGTCACACACTCCCCGGCAAAAAGAAATGGGTCCCACCATTTTTCATTTCACATTTACTACTGTAACTTAATGTTCACTCTCTTTGCTACCTTTGCTCAACAAGCAAGAGATACGGGATATATATATGGTGGTGGAGTATAAGAATATTGTGTGTGAGTGAAAGGGGATAAAGGGCTGGGTATGGACTCAGATGGGAAGGAGGTGTTGTATAGGGAACAAGCGAGTGCTGAGTAACATGAGGCCAACTGTATGCTAGTGAAGGCAACGTAACATTTACAGAGCTGACGGTAGCTGGTGTTGTCAGTGTAGGCTGGCCTAGGCTTCCATATGTTAGGATTCTTCTAGGTTGTCTACTCCGACTTGACCTTCTTACCGCTGAATGTTCGTCTGACTCTGGATGGATGAAGGCTTCCTCCTCATGAGTAGGCCCTGAAGTCTCCTCACTTCCATCTTCCTCCTCAGGTTCAGCAACCACCGGTTCATGTTCCTCGATGGATTCCCTTTCCCGGTTTCCATCATCGGCACCAGGTTCGTATCAGGCGTGTACTGGGTATAACCGTTTCCTCCTTACAGATACCGGGTAAGACATCTTGAACTGGAGGTAGGTTGTTGGAGTTGGATTGCAGCAGGTCTGTCCGGTATCCTTTCTGTTGGTACCCTTAACCAGTAACAGGGTCCACTGGAGTCATCCTCAGACCCTGAATCAGATTCTTCCTGCGAGACCACAGGATCAGTATGATGAACCAGAGCTCCGCCTTTCCTTCTTTTCTCAGAGGCTGACATAGTAAGGTTTGAGGAGCTTCCACAGGAAGGTCATTCACTAATAGTAACAGGTTGCGTGCAGCGTTCTTGTCTTTTGTTTGTCCCCTTTCTCTGAGTACACTACATACACTGGGTTCTCAGCAAGCTGTTCTTTTTCGATGTAGATAGATTTTTCCCAGTAAGATCTTAATTTTCCTGGCCCTCCCGCTCACTGAGGTTTCTAACTAGAACCCGGTCGCCAGGCTGTAACACAACACCTCTCACCTTTCTATCATAGAGTACTTTGCCCTTTGCACTGGCTTGCTTACTATTCTCGCTGGCAATTCGGTAGGCTTCTGACATTTGAGTTGCCCACTTCTTCGCATATCCTTTTGGGGTGTCCTGTTCCAAATCGTCTACCAGCCCAAACAGTAAGTCAATTGGCAGGCGAGGGTGGCGGCCATATAGAAGAAAGAATGGAGAGAAGCCTGTTGACTCATGACGAGTACAATTGTATGCATGTACAACTTGGGGAATCTTATCTTTCCACTGTTCTTTCTCTTTGTCAGTCAGGGTTCTTAACATCTGGAGTATAGTGCGATTAAACCGCTCAGCTGGATTACCTTGCGGGTGGTATAGCGATGTTCTTGAGTGGCTAATCCCTGACAACTTTCTGAGTGTGTGGAAGAGTGTATTCTCAAATTCACGGCCTTGGTCATGATGTAATTTCGATGGATATCCAAAGCGTGGTATGAAATCATTGAAAATACGCTCAGCTGCTGTCTTGCCGCTCTTATTCTTTGTGGGATAAGCTTGCAAACCTCGTAAAATGGTCAACTACTACAAGGATATACTCATAGCCACCACGGCTGGTCTCCAGATGCAAGAAGTCTATGCACACTAACTCTAGAGGTGAGCTAGAAGTGATGCTACTCATTGGGGCTCTCACATGAGTAACTGGCTTTTTTGACTTTATGCATGGGCATCTTTTTGTGATATAGTCCTCAATATCTTTGGCCATAAAAGGCCAATAGAACCTTTCTCTCGCTAGGTTCAGGACTCTTTCTGTTCCGACATGAGCCATTTCATTGTGCAGTTTTTTTAACACAAGATCTCTGTACTTGGCGGGAAGTACCAACTGTTTTCTCTCTTTGGTAAGTCTGAACAAGAGATCACTTTCGAGACCAAGTTTTCCCCATTCATGAAATAATCTTTTGGCTCCCCCACTTGCTCGCTTACGTATTTCATCAGTAAGGAGTGAACCTGCTTCCTTTAGCCTTATGACTTCACCAATGGAGTCGTCTTCTCTCTGTGCCTGTACCAGCTCATCGTGGCTAATGGTGACCAACTGATCAAGGGAATGGTTAGGTGAAACATGAGATGAGATTTTAAGAGCAGTGACCCAGGCCACATCTTTCTGCTTAGCCACTCTACTTCCATCCCAGACAGCACAAACCACATCACTTGGGAATTCCTCTGTACAAGACTTTGTGTAACTGTCAATGTCCAGTGGGAGACGTGACAATGTGTCAGCGTCTGCATTGGACTTTCAGGCCTGTATTTGATGTCAAATCTAAAATCGGAAAGTTCCCCAACCCATCTATGGCCTACTGCATTGAGTTTAGCCGTACTCATGACATAGGTTAATGGATTGTTGTCAGTATATACGGTGAAGTAAGGGGCGTAGAACAAGTAGTCTCTGAACTTCTCACACACCGCCCACTTCAGCGCAAGAAACTCCAATTTCCCACTGTGTAGATGATAATTACGCTCAGCCGGTGTGAGCGTTCTCGACCCGTATCCAATGACTTTCAACTTGCCCCTTGGTCTTGATATAGGATGGCACCAAGCCCTTGGTCTGAAGCATCTGTATGTAATACGAAAAAGGTAGATTAAAGTCTGGGTAAGCTAACACTGGAGGACTAACAAGCAAATTAATGAGCTGTTCCAGTGCTTTTGGTGGATTGGCATCCAGTTCACGGGTGTCCGTGATGCCATTTGTGGTCCCTTGCTTTTACCACTCAGTGGAGTTGCTGCTTCTCTCTTACCTTGGAGTAACTCGTAGATTGGCTTGGCTATTCGTGAAAAGTCTTGAATATAGGAACGATAATAGCCCAGAAATCCTGTCAGCTTTCTCACGTCTCCGGCTGTCTTTGGGGTCTTGCTGGCTAGCAAACGCACTGCATCCAGGTCCTTAGGATCAATCCTCACCCCTGAGCTGACACGAGGTGGCCAACATACCTGACTTCCAATCGAAAGAACTCACATTTTTCCGGCCTTAGCTTCACCCCATGTTTCTGCAGTGCCTGTAAGACTTTCCGAACTCCTTCTACGTGTTCCTCGAAGGTTTTTGCATAACAGAGGACATCATCCAGATATGGGATGCAACACTCATCACGCAGGGTACCTAGCATTTCCTCCATGCTCCTCTGGAAGGCCGCTGGGGCGTTTGATAGGCCAAATGGGATTCTCACCCATTCATACAGCCCCCAAGGGGTGGTGAAAGCTGTGACATGTCTAGAGTCCTTGGCAATAAAACCCTGATGATAGGCTTTACCTTGATCAAGTATGCTGAACCAAGTATAGCCACCCAGGGAATCTGTCAGATCCTGTATCCTGGGCAAAGGATGTCTATCGGGATTGTTTTTGGTTCAAAAGAGCGATAATCAATACAGAGGCGGAGCGTCCCATCTTTCTTTCGGACACAAACCACTGGTGAAGCATAGGAGGATTTTGATTTGACAATCCAGCCTCTCATTAACAGGTCCTGTATATACTCTTTGACCTCTTTAAATAGGGGTTTTGGGACAGTGACATATGAGCTCTGCACTGGAATCTCATCTTTCAGTGTGATCGACATCCGTAAGCTAGGGATACAGCCAATATCTTGACTATCCTTGGCAAACGCAGCTGACTCTTCAAATAGCATCTTCTTCACCTTTTCTTGCTGGTCTTCGTTAAGGTGACTGAGGTTCACTGGAGGGTGCCACAAAGCTGAGCAGGGCACAGTATCTGCCAATGGGGCAGCACTGACTACTACTCTTGTCTTGGAGCTCTCCGGTGAGTCTGCTTCAATCACCTTCGCCACCGTCCTGTACACTACCCAGTGCTGTCCTTCTCGGTATAGTGATAGAGTGTTTTGTGCTATTCTTGACCGGGACAGTGACATAAGGTTTCTTGGCACACTGTACTTTCAACAGACCCTCTTCTATCCCTAACTCTGTCAGCAGGGCACTGTTTTCATCCGGTTCAAAAAGAGGGGCTCTGACTGATCAACAGCGCATGAGACAAGGCACTTTATCCAGGCCACCTTCCCAGATGGAATCACTGTGTCACGATTACCCGACCGCAGACGTTCCTGCTGCACAGATGCTTTGCCAGCCTGAATGAAACTGACTAGCAGCAAAGCTTTCTCAGGGTGTATTGACATCGAATCAGACAAAAGATGGCTAATAGTTGGAATGAGTTCAGCTGGCTGACCCTGGATAACTGCCTCTAACACATTGAACCCCAGTAGTGGCTGGTCAAGGGGATGCTACACACAAGGAAAGGTACTATAATGGGCTCGCTGAGACTGCCCTTTTCAAAACTGACTGTGATGATGACCCAGCCGTCGAAAGGAGAACATCCCCATTCACTGCATGGACCTCCAGCTCCTCTCCTTGTCGTCGAACATCTCACCTAGGGGCCTCAGTGGTGTGTCTGTTAAGTATCTTCTCTTCCAGCCTCTGTCAATCACGCTCACCTGAGCTCCTGTGTCTAGCAGCGCCATGGTTATTAAGCTATCGAGATTGCACCGCACCAGAGCTTTAGCTCCTATAAAGTTAGCTAGACGTCTGCTCTCCTGAGTGGGTAGGAAAGGGTGGATTGAGGCAGCGCTTGCGCATTGAATTCTTTTGGAGCTTGGGTCATTACAGCTCGCTTTGTTTTCTTGGTTTGTAAACTCACTGTGTTGCACTGAGCAGTGTGGTGTGAACCTACTTGGGACAGATGATGGGGTCTGGTCACTGATTGTCCCGCGGCAGGGACCGGCTCCAGTTTTCCTGGTGCTGAGGCTTCTTCAAGCAACCCACCGCCCTGTGGCCCTCTTCACCACAGATGAAGCAATGGAGACAACTAGAGCGGTTAAGTTCAAGACATCTAGTACAGCTGTACTTCTTCTTCTGGCCTACTTGCACTGGGCAGTTGTGGCATGGCACTGGTTGCTGGGCCCACTGCAGTTGTTCAACTTTCGTCATTAACTTCTCCACTTTCTCTGTCAGCTCTTGGATGGGATCATCCTTAGGCTTTCTGTCTACATTCGCTTTCTTTGCACTGCTGACATCTTGCACTGCAGCCACTTTGACTCCTGCACCATGGACATTTACAGCTTTTTGTCGCACAACTGTCCCCAGACGTCATTGTCTTTCATTTTCAGCATTTGTTATCTTCATAATTTGCTTTAGAATCATCTCATCTGACACGTTGCTTTCTGAAAGCAGTGGTTTAAGCTCTCGACGTATGTCGTCATGTTTGTGGGTGAGGCCCTGATATATTGTGTGAAGAAACATGTCTTGGACTGCTGTTGGATTGTATTTCACTTCAGAGTCAGCATATTTAGAGGCAAAGATAATTTTTTGCTTGAGGCCTATGATCCGGTACAAGAACTGTTGTGGTGTTTCACTGTCATTCTGTTTTGTGCACATGAGCTCTTGGAACAATTCAGTGTTACTTCGCCCAACCAAGTGGGACTGCAAGAACCCTTTTAGCTCCTCTATAGTTAAATCATCTTTGTGCATGAGCATATCTTTAAAGTTTCTGGATTTAATGACTTTGAGAACACCCCTCAGGATTTCAGCCTCACTAAATCGCTCTTTAATACCATCATCTATCTGCCTACAGATGTTGTTGTAACTTATGTCTGAACTCTGGTCACCTATTTGTCCACCTTGAACCTTAAACTCTCTGCGAAGCAGTGAAAGGTCACGAAGAGGAACCTCTCTGTCTTGTGTTTTAGGATGCTCTTGTTCTGGCATGTTGTTGGTGTTTGTGTGATCAGGATATTGTGGAGGCAAGGTTGGTGTGAATGTAACTGGATGAGTCGATGTGGGGCCATGAATGTACTGTAATACCTTGTTACTTAATTCAGCATAGCTAGACAGCATTCTCTGTAACTCTGATTCTGTGTTCTGGGTAGCCTTGCAATCAGTGTTAAGAGGTGTAGTGCTGGGCCCAACTATGTGTGTTGTGTTAAGTGTACTGATATCTACATTCTCATTTACAACCTTAGATGCACTTTCCTCTGTATTTTGTTTAGGTGAAACAACGTGACTCTGAATGATATCGTTCACAGTATCATCAAGCTGCATTAAAACTGCCATACCTGAATCCTCAGACTCTACCAGTGTATCATCATTCATGAAAGCTAGGATATACTCAAGCAACTCTCTTCATCATCAACCTGAAACATAGATGTATCCTTCCCCCGACACAGGACCAATGCTCTTGGCCAATTGGAAAAGTTCATCAGCTGTCAGCACGAGCAGGTTCTTCTTGATCGTCCACACCAAGCTCTTCCTCTCCCGATCTGCCATGATGTCTTCTCCTCTTCCTCACAAGTGGTTCTGTTCAGGTATCTTGTCCCCGGTCCGTCCTGGCTTTCCTCTGCTGATCTCAGCTTCTCATCAGTCACCGTTGTTCAAATATGGCCAAACCAGAGTCTGCCCATCAGAGCTGTGTACTGCGTCGTTTCCCCGTAATCATCAGGCACGGAGCTGGAATCGAGTCTTTGCCAAATGGCTTAAGCTGAAAAGGCTACTTCAGCTGTCGATGTTTGGCTGTCCTCATCGCCTGCGCAACTGTTGCCGTATCCCCGTACGGGCCACCAAAAATCTGTAACGGGTACCGCAGCGGCAGAACCACGTCAGCAGATAAAGTTCCTGAAATACAGGAGAATAATCAGGAGACAGGGCAACAGCGTGTCGAGTGCTCAGAATTCTCTGCAGTTATGTTTTATTTCACAGTTCACAATAACACATTTCGTTCTTTAAACCGTTTTTATATTCAATGCAATGTCTTGTAACATTATGTAAATACTTATTTTCATTCTCAAAATGCATAATAAACTATACAGCATACCTCTTTCACCAATTCTTTGTTTAACATGAAACACATCATACCTGGTATATTACCATTTTGTTTAACTTGTTTTAAGCAAATTAACATGCTTTTATCACCAGTACACAACATTGATTACTCAACTGCATTACTCTTCAACACTCGTTTCTACTTTTTCATATAGTTGTAACTTAATATACATCTCAAATAACCTATACGTTAACATTTTAACACGTGCTACACCTAAAATGGCGGCTTCACGAGGCAACTTAACTAGCCCCTAACACCTGTGTACTAAGTATACACCCACGTGAACAACAAGAGAAACTTACACAACTTGGCCACAAAAGAAATACATAAATTTAACATTCAGACAAATGTTATATTAACCCAGATATCAAATAAAGGAATATTATAGAACGACTAAAGGAATGTTTAGAATGACTCCGCACATTTCGTGTGAAGATTACATTTCTCGTGAAAACGGTATTGAAACTTGGCTGAACAGTGATAAAACTTTACCTCACATAACCAACTACCTGGCCAGCATAGTTAGTTAATGTCCCTCTTTTGTTTTATCATATTTTTGTGATGTATGCACATTACCAACCTGAAATACAGGAGAATAATCAGGAGACAGGGCAACAGCGTGTCGAGTGCTCAGAATTCTCTGCAGTTATGTTTCAGTCCACGAAGAAGAAACAGAGAATCACTATGCGACCACACCCCCTGCTGGCTCTAGCGTGCATCACAATAAGCTCATGATAACTACACATTATAAGCATCTGAAATAAAACATTTCAAGGTATTGAAAAAATATATAAACATATTTATAATATGTAAAAGTTCAATGCCATTTTTTACACCACACAATTGTAACACTTTTGTGGACGTCACAATTGTCACCAAGCCAGCAGAGGGAGCCCTATCCTCTGGATGATCTGTGATCACTCCTCTGCTGCTACTTCCTGTTGTGGGACTATAAATACTGTAGCCGGCCCCTCACCTGCAGGTTGTATTGTTTGATTGTCGTTCCTAGTTTTCCTTGTGTTTCCCAAGTCTTAGATTCTTTGGTTTTGACCCTGCCTGTCTTCTGATACTGTGATTGTTTGCTGCCTGACCCGAGCTCTGCCTGTTTTTGGATTCTGTTGTTGCCTTGCCTCTGATACTCCTGTTTGCTGTGATTTGACGCCTGCCTGCTTTGACCATGCCTTTGTTTAATAAAAGCCAGCGAATGGATCCGCACGCCTCAGACTCCTCAATTGTGACAGTGATACAGTAAAACATACTCAAGTTACAGCTTATTGTATCCTTCTGAGTCAGTAGCTAATTAGTGTACAGCCCTCTGTCTTTTTTTGAAAGCCACAGAATGCAATTTCATTTCCGTCAATCCTTTTTCTCCTGCTTTCGTTTATTTAGGAGTTAGTGTACATTTCTGTTGTTAATTGTTTTATGTTTTGTCAGTTTAGACAGGTTTACTCTTAAAGCTCCGCCCTCTTCACCGGAGCACAAGAATCAGTTTTGAGATCGGTTTGGTCCATCTCCCTTCATGAGGTTTCATATAATTCCTCCTAAAAGGGAGTACAAATTGTTTTTGTAAAAATGTTTTCTTTATTTAATTTATGAAAATTGATGTTTTATAATAAATTAATAGGAATAGATTACATTTATGGATCAAATTCAAGTTCCTGAAATTCATGTTCCTGAAGTTTCATGGCTGGATAATATTATGTTCATATGCAGTTCCATCTCTCCGTTCAACCAGACGATCCACACTGTTTCTGCACGAATTTCTGCGTGCCTAAACGACATCTCCGTCTGGATGAAGGATCATCACCTGCAGCTGAACCTCGCAAAAACAGAGCTGCTCATTTTCTCGGCCGATCCCACCATACAACACAATCTATCCATTCAGCTAGGCTCGGCTACTGTATCCTCGTCTAGGTCAGCTAGGAACCTTGGAGTGATCATTGCCGACCAGCTAACTTTCACTGAGCACATTTCAAAAACTGCTCGATCTTGTAGGTTTATCAGAACACGCTACACAGATCCTCGTCCAGACACTAGTCCTGAGTAGACTCGACTACTGCAACGCCCTCCTTACTGGCCTCCCAGCCTCTACAACCAGACCTCTTCAGATGGTCCAGAATGCAGCGGCAGGAGTGGTCTTCAACGAACCAAGGAGGGCCCACGTCACGCCCCCTCTTCATTAGTTCACACTGGCTTCCTATAGATGCCCGCATTGAATACAAATCCCTGATGCTGGCCTACAGGACAATCACAGACTCCCTCGTACTTACCCTCACTAATTGAATCATATGTTCCCTTCAGGTGCCTACGCTCTGCAAACGAAAGGCGTCTTGCAATACCATCACAAAAAGGTGCAAAATCACTCTTGCGCACCTTCACCTGGTCTGTTCTTTGCTGGTGAAACGATCTGCCCGTCGCCACTAGGGCAGCAGAGTCACTAGTAATCTTCAAAACCAACTCAAAACTCATCTTTTTCGTTTACACTTGACCCAACATCGCTAGCACTTTCTTCTTCTTCTCCTGCTCTTTCCTATCCTTTTCTTTAAAAAAAAAAAAAAAAAAAAAAAAAAAAAGCCTTGTGTCGGCGTTAGGTAAGCCAAGACCCCACTCAGAGCACTTATGCACTACTGCCCTTTGTTGATATAAATTGCTTCTATTGTCTACCTCATTTGTACGTCGCTTTGGATGAAAGCGTCTGCTGAATGACTAAATGTAAATGTAAATTTATTTTACTAAGAATTTCTAGGGGTGCCAATAATTGTGTCCAACATGTATTTCACAATGATATTTTCCTCATTTTAAATTTGTGTAATCCATTTAAAGGTTAGATTTTTGTGAATTTTATTAAACAAAAGATCAAAAGGATTAACAATGCAGCTTTCTTTGATCATATTTACCAAGGGCGCCAATATTTTTGATATACATGACATATATGCAAGACCTAAATACAATGTTGCAAATGTTCTTCAGTGTATGGTGTGTGATTTACTCTTTTAAAGTGCAGAGCTGTGTTTATGACAATGAGCCCCTTAAACAGCTAGTTAAGCTCAAAACATTAATTTCAGAAGCAGTGTATTATTATGGGAGGAACTGTGTTATTACTTCAGCTGTTTAGCGATATGAGAAAGTGAAACCAGACCAGGAAGGATCTCCATAGGATCTCTCAACTTATTTATTCACACTGAACACACTGGGTATGTGTAATGTATAATAATAATAATAATAATAAAGTAAAATAAAACATGCATGATGATACACTATTTTGTGTTTTCTGACATTTCTTTTCTCTTAGCATGCAGGAAGCGTGTCTCTTTAGAGATGAAGTTCTTTTGTTTCTCCCTCCTGATTATTGGTGGAGCTACAGATTCAAGATCAGGTAATTATTTAAAGGGCTGAAGTGTATTTATGTGTAAAAGAAAGCGGAAAGAGATTTAATAAGTTACTTATGAAAGGAACAATGTACAATCATCTTCGGTCACTGTTCAGTTTAGAAATTAATGTTGCAGTTCATTGAGCATTATTATTTTTACAGATATTTAACATATAAACAAACAAACGTACATCTAGTATTGATCAGAGTCAGAATTATTATCTTGTAAAATCGGTATAGACCAAACACATGCATGCAGAAATCTTCCTAAATGAAAAATCAAATATTACATGTGACGATAATCCAATTAAAGCAGCAGTCCTCTTGTTGGAAATGTAAAACATAAGTTAAAACGATCCTAAGGGCCCGAAGAATGGAAGGATGGAAGAATTTGTGCGGTTTATTTAAAGTTATTGTCATATCCCATTTGCTGTTGTTGTATCTCCGTGCCTCTAGAGGTCCCCTGTGTTCCCTTTTTGCCTTATTTCTTCCTCGTGTGACCTTGTTAAGCCTCACTCAGGCCACCTGTGCCTTGTTTCCCCTCAGTGTATTTAAGCGATGTATTTTGCCTGGGTTCCTCACTTGGTTTTTGAGCCGTCACCCTGTGTTTTCTGCCTGCTCTCTAATTCTTCCCAAGCAACCTGAAGTAAGGTATCCTGAGTTTATCTCCTGTTTGTTGGAACTCTTGGGTTTAGGTTTTTTCCCTCGTGGAGCTTTCATTTTTCTCCTGTTTATTTTGCTCTTTTGTTAAATGCCTCGATCTGAGAAGAACTTTTGTTAGATTCTGCTGGCCCACCTTTTTTCTAATAAATCTACCTTTTTTTTGAGATCCTGCTTGTAGTGTTTCGTTTGGGTCCTACTCAATCTCTCCTGTGGCTCAGCGGTAGTGCTCTATACTACCGCACCAGAGACCCGAGTTCACGCCTGGGTGTGACAGAAAAACCAAGTCAGCCATGGACCCAGAGACACTTGCCTCTAAGGACCTCCTTGCAGTGATTGCGCAACATGAGTCGTCTTTCCAACGTCATGAAGCTGTTCTCAGTCATCAGGAGGAGCTAATGGCTAAACACTCTCAACTTCTTGCTGATGTTATGAGCTCAATTCACCAACTCTTTGACCGACTCCCTGCCACAGTACCGCCCTCTGCCATAGTATCTCCCGCCGCTTCGGCCCCAAGTTGCAACGCGCACACTTTAGCTGCAGAACCCAGATTGCCACCTCCCAAGCCATTTGCTGGGGATCCGAGCTCCTGCCAGGGTTTTCTAACTCAGTGCTCTCTGATCTTCGAGCTCCAACCCTCAAGTTTCCCAACAGAGCGAGCCAAGATCGCTTATATAATTACCCTTCTCTCAGACAGGGCACTCTCCTGGGCCTCTGCGGTGTGGCAATCACAGGATGCCTGTTGTGAATCCTACACAGCCTTCAAAAAAGAATTTAAGCAAGTGTTTGATCACCCAGTCAGTGGTCGAGAAGCTTCCAAGCGCCTGCTTTCTCTTAATCAAGGTTCTCGCAGCACTGCAGATTTTGCCATTGAGTTTCGGACCATTGCAGCAGGGAGTGGGTGGAACGACGAGGCACTGATGGACTGCTTTCTAGGAGGTTTGTCTGAGCCCCTACAAGATGAGTTAGCCACCCGAGAACCTGCTACTGATCTCGAGTCCCTAATTACGATGGCCATCCGTCTGGACAATCGGCTAAGAGAGCGAAAGATGGCCCGCCGCAAGGTGTCACACTCCCAACTACCTGTGAACAGATCATTTTCCCCAGGTTGTAATCCAGAGTCCAAGGTCTCCCCAGTCCCTGAACTAGGTCATAATTCCATTGAGGACATGCAGTTGGGTCGTTCCAGACTCTCTCCCACTGAGCGGGAACGTCGCATGCGGGAGCGACGTTGCCTGTACTGCGGTGTTTTCGGCCACTTCCGCTCCAGTTGCCCCGAGCTCTCGGGAAACGGTGGTCCCCGTCCAGCTCCAGGAGGGCTGTGATGGGGAAAATAAGAGCTCCTCCTGCTAACACCGTGCTAGCGGTACCTGCCACTCTGGCCTGGGAGGGCCACCAACATCAGGTCCAGGCCATGATCGATTCTGGTGCGGCGGGTGACTTCCTGGATCTAACCTTGGCTAAGAAACTCGGGGTTCCTACTCAACTTCTTCCTCATCCCCAGGCAGTCACAGCGTTGGATGGCAGACCATTGAAGCCGGGCAGAGTAACAGAGGCCACTCAGTCCCTACGACTCACCATCTATCAACACCAGCAGAAGGAGACCTTTTATCTTATTGACTCACCAGAGTATCCTGTTATCCTGGGTTACCCCTGGCTGCACAGACATAACCCCCGAATAGACTGGTCCGCTGGCACCATTCTGAGCTGGGGTCCTACTTGCCTTCTCACCTGTCTACCTCAGAATCCCTCAGTCTCTAGTTCTATATTTCAAGAATCTGTGGATCTGTCCAAAGTCCCAAGTTCTTATCATCAGTTTAAAGCTGTGTTTAGCAAGTCTCGAGCCACCTCCTTACCACCTCACCGCCCCTATGACTGTGCCATTGAGCTCCTACCTGGCTCCTGTCCTCCCAGAGGTCGGATCTTCTCCTTGTCTTCCCCTGAGCGCAAAGCTATGGATACCTACATTAAGGAGTCCTTGGCAGCCGGCATCATTCGTACTTCTACTTCCCCAGCTGGAGCAGGATTCTTTTTTGTAGGGAAGAAAGATGGAGGTCTTAGGCCGTGCATTGATTACCGGGGACTCAACAAGATCACAGTCACGAATCGATATCCTCTTCCTCTCATGGCCACTGCCTTTGAGCTACTACAAGGGGCTTCCGTTTTTACTAAACTGGATCTTCGCAATGCTTACCATCTTGTGAGGATTCGGCAGGGGGATGAATGGAAGACGGCTTTTAACACTCCCACAGGACATTATGAGTATCTGGTAATGCCCTTCGGCCTCACCAATGCACCTGCAGTGTTCCAAGCGCTGATAAATGATGTTCTCCGGGACATGCTTGATAAATTTGTCTTCGTATATCTTGATGACATATTAATTTTTTCTAGCTCGTTGAAGGAACATGAGGGGCATGTCAGTAGGGTTCTCCAGAGACTTCTAGATAACCATCTCTATGTAAGACCTGAAAAATGTGAGTTTCACGTCACTCAGGCTCAATTTCTCGGGTTCATCATCACCCCTGGCCATGTGGAAGTGGACCCCAAGAAGGTCGAAGCTGTCCTCAACTGGCCTATTCCTACCACAGTCAAGGAGGTACAACGTTTTATTGGCTTCGCAAATTTTTATAGGAGGTTTATTAAAAACTTTAGTTCTGTAGTGGCCCCCCTGACAGCACTGACCAAGGGAGGAGTCAAGTTTTACTGGGGTCCAGAGGCAGGAGAGGCTTTCGAGAATCTCAAGCGCCGCTTTACTTCTGCTCCCATCCTCTCTATCCCTGATCCTGAGATATCTTTTGTGGTGGAGGTGGATGCATCTGAGGTGGGCGTAGGGGCCATTCTGTCACAAAGGGGGAAGGATGGGAAGTTACACCCTTGTGCATTCATGTCCCGTCGCCTGTCCGCTGCTGAGAGCAATTACCATGTGGGAGATAGAGAATTGCTCGCAGTTAAACTCGCCTTGGAGGAATGGCGCCACTGGCTCGAGGGTGCACAGCATCCTTTCCAGGTTCTAACTGACCACAAGAACCTGGAGTATCTCCAGCAGGCTAAGCGGCTAAACCCTCGGCAAGCCCGATGGTCCCTGTTTTTAATCGTTTTCAGTTTTTTCTGTCTTACAGACCTGGCACCAAGAACACCAAGCCAGATGCCCTGTCCCGAGCCTACTCTCCCGAGACACAGGAGAAGCCTCTGGCATCGATTATTCCGAGGTCTAGGATCGTTGCTCCCCTTCAGTGGGACCTGGTGAGGGTGGTGCGAGAGGCTCATGCCCAGGAACCAGATCCAGGAGGAGGTCCCGTGGGACGCCTGTATGTTCCTCATTCTGTCCGGGGCCGGGTCTTGCAGTGGGGTCATGAGTCTCCCTTAACATGCCATCCAGGGTCAGCTCGCACGCTTGACTTCCTCCAACGGCGGTTTTGGTGGCCATCAATCAAGAAGGATGTAAGGATCTATGTAGAGGCCTGCCCTGTGTGCAGCCAGGGAAAGTCTGGGCATCAACGACCTCAGGGACTGCTCCATCCCTTACACATCCCCGTAGACCATGGTCACATCTTTCTCTGGACTTTGTCACTGGACTCCCCCCATCCCAGGGAAACACGGTCATCCTGGTGGTGGTGGACCGGTTCTCTAAGGCCGCACGGTTCATTCCCCTGCCCAAATTGCCATCGGCCAAAGAGATGGCCGAACTCCTTATGGTCCATGTCTTCCGAGTGTTTGGAATTCCCCTGGATGTTGTTTCAGATCGAGGGCCCCAGTTCTCGTCCAGGTTTTGGGGAGCCTTCTGCAAGCTGATTGGGGCCACCGTCAGTCTATCGTCTGGATTCCATCCAGAATCTAATGGCCAAACGGAACGAATTAATCAGGATCTGGAGACCACCCTGCGCTGTATGGCCGCCAATAACCCCACCTCTTGGGCCACCTACATCATATGGGCTGAGTATGCCCACAATACCCTCCGTTCCTCAGCCACTGGACTGTCCCCTTTTGAATGCCAGTTCGGGTATACCCCTCCATTGTTCCCAGAGGAGGAATCTCAGGTCGGTGTTCCCTCGGCCCAGCGCTTTGTCCAACGCTGTCGGCAGACCTGGAGGAAAGCTAGGAATTCCCTTCTTCAGACCTCCCAGAGATACCAGCATCAAGCTAATCGCCACCGTAGGACAGCCCCTAATCTACGAGTTGGTCAAAGAGTCTGGTTGGCCACCAAGAACCTGCCGCTTCGGCTTGAATCAAGGAAGCTGTCCCAGAAATGCATTGGTCCTTTTCGAATAGCAAGGAAAGTAAACCCTGTTTCATATCGTTTGTTCCTTCCTCGTTCGCTTAGAATTAACCCGACATTCCATGTCTCATTGCTAAAACCTGTTTTGTCTTCTCCATTTGCTCCACTTCGCAGACCCCCTCCACCTCCCAGGATCATCGATGGCCGGCCAGCCTACACAGTCCGTCGGATACTGGACTCACGGAGGGTCCAGAACTCATTGCAGTATCTGGTGGACTGGGAGGGCTACGGCCCGGAGGAACGCTCCTGGGTTCCAGCCAAGGACATCTTGGACCCAAGTTTGATTCGGGAATTTCGCACCCGGAGGACAGGGGGTTCTGGAAGGAACGTCAGGAGTCGTTCCTAAAGGGGGGGGTCCTGTCATATCCCGTTTGCTGTTGTTGTATCTCCGTGCCTCTAGAGGTCCCCTGTGTTCCCTTTTTGCCTTATTTCTTCCTCGTGTGACCTTGTTAAGCCTCACTCAGGCCACCTGTGCCTTGTTTCCCCTCAGTGTATTTAAGCGATGTATTTTGCCTGGGTTCCTCACTTGGTTTTTGAGCCGTCACCCTGTGTTTTCTGCCTGCTCTCTAATTCTTCCCAAGCAACCTGAAGTAAGGTATCCTGAGTTAATCTCTCCGTTTGTTAGGACTCTTGGGTTTAGGTTTTTTCCCCTCGTGGAGCTTTCATTTTTCTCCTGTTTATTTTGCTCTTTTGTTAAATGCCTCGATCTGAGAAGAACTTTTGTTAGATTCTGCTGGCCCACCTTTTTGTCTAATAAATCTACCTTTTTTTTGAGATCCTGCTTGTAGTGTTTCGTTTGGGTCCTACTCAATATCTCCTGTGGCTCAGCGGTAGTGCTCTCTACTACCGCATCAGAGACCCGAGTTCACGCCTGGGTGTGACAGTTATTAAAGGTTTTCCTTTACCATTTCTTAATATTTTAAATGGGATTTTAACATATTCCACTATCAATCCCGATAGTTTGGATCTTAAAATAGGAAAAACTGATTTTGTAGGACAGGAATGTAGCTATTAATACGTTTTTAAGAAATTGTCTTGTGCAGGAAAGTGACCCTGGTCCAATAAGGAGGAACTACATTTATCAACATCTAAATAGGAAATCTGTCAATGAGGTCAATTCAGATGTAAAATAAATAAATAAATCACGGCGCTCAACAAAGATCAGTTTTAGAGTCTACAAACCAGAATAAGACATACTTCTTTAAACAGAGACGGATTCAGATTATGATCAGGTGTTGTTGTTGTGGGCGTGTCCTCAGGAGGATCGTTCAGTTATAGGTGAAAGTGAAACTGAGACAGGAATAATCTCTTTTTAATCTTTACATACTGTCACATCAGCTTTTAGTTAACACTCGTGTAATCATATCAATTATTTATTAAACTCTAGTGAACGCGTCGATGTTTAGTCGAAGGTAAGTCGAGAAACACATTTACTTGAAGAAGTGTGTCTGTCGTGAGATCAGACGTGTTTAACCGATACGTAGATCTTGAAGTGATACTAAACTATTAAAATGTGTTTAAAAAGGATAAAGTCAAATACTGGGCTACTACATGTAGATACACGTTGTGTATTTGGACCTGCTTGGTCTGGACTAATTTAACCAGTTGTTTCTAGGTCTGTAAGTAAACTGTTGTATTCTCTCTGTGTAAATGTAAAACACACACAAGTTCACACATGAGATGACTGTTTGTTTCTTTCGTTTTAGCTTCTGTGTCCTTTAAGATGAAGTTCATTTGTCTGTTTCTGCTGATTATTAGTGGAATCACAGATTCGAGATCAGGTAATTATTCACATCCATGTAAAGAGCTGAAGTGTGTCTTCATGTCTATTCATTGTCCAGCTGAACTCTATATTTAGTCTATTTATAGTTTAGTTTATAGTCTGTGATAACAACTGACTCGCTGTATTATTAAATTATAATGACTTTAGAAATTGCTTTATTAACATTGAGTAAACTGCAAAAAAAACCCAAACCACTTAATATTTAATAAAACAGAAATGCGCACAAGCAGTGATTTTAAGCAGACATGTTTGGATGCAAAGCTTTGTGGAGAGAAACAGTTACTGCTTTACATGTGAACGCTGTAGTCTTTGTCTTGCTGAAGTTTGACAGTTTCACTGACAGGAGGTTCACTTCTTCTCTTTTACAGAGCAGTATGAAGTAGTTGGTCCCGCAGATGCTGTTTTTGCTGTAGCTGGTGAAGATGTGATTCTGCCCTGTTCAGTCAAACCCAGCATCAGTGTTGAGGACATGAGAGTGGAGTGGTTTAGATCTGACCTGAAAGACTCACAACTAGTGCATCTCTATGAGGATCATGAAGACAGAAATAGAGATCAGAGTCCATCCTACAGAAGGAGAACAAAATTGAATCATCAAGAACTACAGAGAGAAACACATCACTCAAACTCTCATCAGTCCGAGTCTCTGATGAAGGACTTTATAAGTGTTTAATTCAGTCCAAATACTGGTATGATGACATCACTGTTAAAATCACTGTTGAAGGTGAGTGAACCAAAGGAAATTAAAGTCACAAAAGAAAGATGGCCATCATACACTGAATGAGAGAGATCACAACAAACTCATTGTTGATAGGAGATGCGTGACAAATTAAACAACATGTGTTCTAAAATCAGATTAAAATATAAAACACATTTAATATCCTCTGACTGGATAAAATCAAACCTGAAGCTAAAAACTTGTAGTCTGTGAGCATCATACACTACATGATTGTCTAAGAAACTCTAATCTGCAGACTGGCTCTGACTCTCAGCAGCTAGCATCAATTTCTTCAGATTGTACATCAGGGCAAGTCTTAAGATGCTCTAAAAAGTCCCAACAACAACATAATCTTCTTCTTGTTTGTCTGTAGCTGTAGGACGTCCTCCGGAGATCACTGTAGATGGGTTTGATCGTTCAGGAGGACTTCATCTACAGTGTGACTCTGAAGGCTGGTATCCTGAACCTGTTCTTGAGTGGCTGAACAGAGAAGGAGTCAGTTTGAGTTCAGACACTACAGAGATGCAGAAAAAATAGATGGTTTCAGTGTGAAACACACCATCACTGTATATGAGAGAGACGACAAGATTCACTGCAGGATCAGACTGAAGCATCACATGCTGGAGACACAGATTATCACCACAAGTAACTTCTGACACTTTTGTTCCTGGAATCTTCTTGTGGTTTGTTTGATGCAGTAAAAAGATTTAATGATTATCAGCTTAGTTGATTAAGTAAAGTAGCAAAAATATAGTACTGCCTAGGAACCATTCAGAAATGAACATTATATATTTTAATCATCTCATCAAAAAGTTTGATTCACACAATATGCTTCATTTCTGTTTTGATTTACAGGTAATATGTTTAATTCTTGGAGGACATCAGTCATCATGATTTCAGTTTTTGTTGTGCTCAGTGTGATTGCTGTGATACTGATAGCTGTGTTTGCCCGTAAACACAAAGGTAAGATGTTTCTTTTCTTGTTATTTTAATTGGTTTTTTAAATAAGGCAGTGTATGGTTAAATTTTCAAGATAATTAAAGAAAGTTTTTTTATATCACATTTTATATACAACAATGATACAAAGTGCTCTTCATACAGAACAATCACAATAATAAAAGAAAAGAATGACAAATTAAAACATTTTATAATTAAAAAATATAATAATAATAATAATAAACGTTGGGGGCGTGGTTATGACCTGAGCTAAGCACACGTCTTTTTGTGAGCTCCTGGCATTTTTCGTTTAAATTCCTAAAATCACCCATTTTATTTACCGAAACAACTTTAATTTCACTGAGTTGCCGTTCATGAGTAAGTAATTAACAGGATGCCGTCAAAGAAAGGCAAAATTAAGAGTAAATCGCCTCTCCTCAAGTCACGGATCACGATGATGAGGGGGATGTTAGCAGTGATGCTAGTTCTTCAGGTACTGTGTGCAGCGTCCCTCAAAGTGATACAAATCTGGATGTAATTCAAAAACTGGACTAAATGAGAAGTGATGTTTTCACTAAGCTGGACGGTGTTTTAAATGCGATTCAAGATGTAAAGAGAGACGTAAAAGACTTCTCCGGCGCATTGTTATGGCGAAGAGCGTATCAGCAATGTAGAGGAGGCAGTTAACTCAGAAAAGAACAAGTTGGAAGAAGCGACTAAGCGTATAGCTTTTCTCACACGAAAGCTTGATGATCTCGAAAATCGTTCACGGTGATCTAACCTCAGATTGGTTAATCTTCCGAAAAGGTGGAAAATCCGGATGCAATCGCCTTTCTTGGAAAATGGCTGAATGAAACTCTGGGTCCCGAAACTTTTCCCTCACCTCCCATCATAGAGAGAGCACACAGGATACCAGGTAGGCTACAAGCCAACCGTTCAACACCAAGAGTGCTGATCATGAAGTTTCTGAACTTTCAGGACATGGTTCGAGTGATGCGTGCGGCCAGAACGAAAGGCAAAGTCATGTACGGTGATCAGGAGGTCAAGTTTTTAGATTCTACGACAGAGGAAGCGCTTTGATGTGGTTAAACAGCGATTGAGATCACTGAGCATCAAATACGGAATAGTTTACCCAGCTAAACTACGTATTACAGTTGATGGACAGACCCGTGAGTTCGAGGACCCGTCGGATGTGGAAACATTTCTTCATGGAAAACAAAACAGAGGTGCCATATAACCGTCTCCGAACTCAGTAAGCAACATAATACGGCTATATTCAATTCGGAAAAACTGACTTTCATTCCTGATGTTTCGTTGCCTTGTTCGGTATAATGGCTTGGTTACAGTTTTAGTTAACGTTACACATTATTTCATTCGATAGGCTATGCATTGGGAATGCTAGCTACTAACTGGTCCGTTGCAGACCAGATAATCAGGATAATCGATGGTGATTTAATATTTCAGACTTAACTTGTGTGTAATCGGTATATTCAAAAACTGATTCCTATTATTATTATTATTATTTTTATGGGTGAAGGGATGTTTAATTGAATTACTTATTTTGACGTTCTACCAGGAGTTTCACTTAATTTCCGTTTTTTTAGATTTTATATTATTTCTCTAAGTGTTTGGCTTTAACTGCTCCTTTTTGATAATGGATCAGTGCTGGATCATAACTTCATTTTTACAGGAGACTCATCTTCTAAAAGAGGAACTAGTGAGAGTACGAAGAAGATGGCCAGGACAGGTCTTGGCTTCCTGTTACTCATCTCATACCAGGGGTGTTATGTTGTTAATCCATAAGACTATCCCCTTCTTAGTTAATAAAACTATCACAGATAACGCTGGTAGATATTTGATAGTGCAGGGTACATATATGAGTAAAGCTTTTAATCTGATTAATATCTATGGCCCGAACGACGATAACCCAAAGTTTTTGAAAATCTTTTCATATTGATAGCCTCTCTTCTGGGAGTAGTTATTATAGCAGGTGACTTTAATTGCACTTTGGACCCACTGCTGGACCGTTCCTCTGGCTTCGATAGTTCCCACTCTCAAAGTCGGAAAAAATTCAACAATTTATAAAAGATTTGAACCTTTGTGAACCCTGGAGAATACTAAATCCATTAAAAAAGGAATATTCATGTTTTTCATCAATGTCTAAAACTTCCTCACGAATAGATTATTTTTTAATTTCATTCTCTATTTTTTCTAATATAAATAGCTGTGTATATGATAGTGCAGTTTTGTCAGATCATTCTCCAACCTCATTACTTTATATAGACTTAAAATTAACTAAAGGTCCCTCTAGATGGCGCTTACATTCTAATTGGCTGCAGAATCCTGACTTCATTGAATTTGTGGGAAAACAAATAGACCTGTATTTTGCAATAAATACAAATCAGACTTCAGCTACTACTAGATGGGAAGCCTTTAAGGCATTTATTAGGGGCAAATGATAAGGAGGAGATTACTAATGCTATTAATAATATGAGGGTGGTAAAGCAGCGGGTCGATGGGATTCCAATCGATATCTATAAGGAATTTAAGGAGAAATTAATATTTCCATTATTAGATATGTATGTTGAAGCATTTGAACAAGGCTTTCTTCCCCCTCATTAAGAAGTGCTATGATCACACTTATTCTAAAACCAGAAAAATCACCTGTGGATTGCGGCTCTTATAGACCAATTTCACTTTTAAATTCTGATGCCAAAATCATTGCTAAAGCATTGGCAATGCGACTTGAAAAGGTTCTACCTAATGTGATACATATAGATCAAAATGGCTTTGTTAAAAATCGGCAAGGGTTCCATAATGTTAGGAGGGTCCTTAATATAGTACATGCGGGGAAATGAAAACCGTGACATGGCTATTCTTTCACTCGACGCCTAAAAGGCATTTGATCGTCTTGAATGGCCTTATTTAAAGGAAGTGTTAATCCATTTTGGATTTGGTGATTATTTCCGTAGATGGATGGAAATCCTTTTAGTTGACTCCTGTGCAGAGGTGCTTACTAATAATTTATTTTCACCTTCATTTGAAATTAGCCGTGGTTCTAGGCAGGGCTCACCACTTTCACCACTACTATTTGTTTTAGCGATGGAGCCCTTGGCAATTTCAATAAGGTCACATCCTTCCATTCAGGGTATTTATACTGAAAATATTGAACATCGAATCGCATTATATGCGGATGATGCCATTGTATTTTTATCAGAATTGGAAAAATCTATCCCATCCCTATTAGACCTTATAGGCCAGTTTGGTAAATTTGCGGGGTTTAAAGTTAATAAAGACAAGTCTTCAATCATGTTTCTTAATGAACAAGATAGACTACACCCTAAAGTGTCCCACCCATTTGTAAATGCTATATATGGCTTTAAGTATCTTGGAGTTAAAATAACACCTAAAATAAGCCTTCTTAGCTCAGCTAATTATGAACCTTTGCTAGCCAAGGCAGTTGAAGAAACAACGAGATGGATGTCACTCCTCTATCTTTGATGGGTAGAATAAACATTATTAAGATGAATATTTTACCAAAGTTTTTATATATCTTTCAGTCAATTCCACTTCCTCCTCCTCCTGCATTTTTTGTAAGAATAAGAAAGCTCCTTTCTAATTTTATTTGGAGTAACAGGAAGCCAAAATTAAGACTTTCTCTACTATATTTGCCCTATGAGAGGCATTTCCTATGGTATTATTGGGCTGCTCAACTGAGAGCTGCAATGTACTGGTTTTCTAAGGACACAAATTTACCATGGGTGCAGGTAGAAGAGTTGGCTGCAAAAGGCCTGTCACTTGCTAGCTTTTTGTATTCATAATACAAAAAAAGAATAATATAATAATTTTAATATAAAGAGAAAAAGAACAGGCAACCCATTTGTAAAAAATACTATTACAATTTGGTATGAAGCCCATAAATATCTGGGAGACCTTCCAGTACTTTCCTGCTTCTCTCCTATTTGGGGTAATGACTATTTTGGTATAAAAGGGATTTGGGGTTTAAATTGTGGATGAATAAGGGTGTGGCAATGTTGTCAAATTTATATGAAGATGATCTCTTATTATCTTTTAATAATCTTGTAACAAAATTCCATATTCCTCAGAAACACTTTTTCAATATCTGCAAATTAGAAGTTTTATTTTTCTCATTTAAAAATTCCGTCAAACGTCCTCCATTGTCAGAACTGGAAACGGTTGCATTGCATGATTGTAATAATAAAAAGCGGATTACTCAGCTATATGACATATTAAAAGAAAAACGTAAAGAAAGTTCTGAAACTAAAAGACAGGCATGGATGCAGGACATGAATTTGGAGATCTCACAGGACGACTGGGATACAGTTTGCCTAAATTCACAAACAAAAACATTGAACACGAGATTGAGACTCTTACAGTACAATTGGGTAATGAGAACTCATATAACCCCTGTAAAATTAAATAAATTTAACCCTAATATCCCAGATCTCTGTTTTAAATGCAATAAATATCCTGGTACATTTTTTCACTGTGTATGGGAATGTGAGGAGGTACAGAAGTTTTGGGTTGGGGTAACTCAATATATTTCTCAATTTACTTCCTCTAAAATCCCTTTATGTCCTTTACTATGTATATTGAATCTGTATGAAGATACCTGCTCCTTGTCACTAAAAGAGCAAAAACTTGTTGATATGTGTTTACTACAGGCCAGACGCTCTATTGCCTTATTATGGAAAAACACTAATTGCCCTTCTCTTGGTCTATGGCTGAAAAATTTAATTTCTTGTCTAGCTCTGGAGAAACTTACCTATATAATAAGGAAGAAATTGTCTGAATTCACATAAAATACAGTGCTCATTCTTTAAATGCACAGTTGGTTCCCACTTTAACAAGCTGCATGCTGTCATTTTTTTCTTTGCTCTCAAGCAGCTGTGTCTCACAAACAATCCCAGGACACGTTCTTCATACGTCACTAACACAGTTATATGTAACTGTCAATGACTTTCCTTGATCTTGGATCATTTAGGGCCTGTTCCATAAAACAAGTTTACTGAATAAGTCAGGCTTATTTCTGTTAGACTTATTGATTTGGTTCAAGAGAAGTCAGACCAACTGAAATAAGCCTGGCTTTTATTTGATAAACTTGTTTTAAGGAACAAGTCTTTAAAGCTCATCCTAGACTTGCTGTCATAGCAACAGGTCTGTAAACTTAAACCTGCTTGGGGTTCATGTACACAGGATTGAATCTTTTTAAACAGAATTGATGCTTCATGAAAATAATATAACATTATTGTGTAGTTTCTAATACCACAGCCAAATTTATTAATGACACAGTTATTAATGACAAAATAATTGAATAATAATACACACGCTATACAGTTCATCTGAGCTGTGTATTAATTGGAAGCGATGACAGTTTTTAATGAGCGTAGGACATGCAGACAGATAACTTGATCTGTTAGAAACTTTATTTAATGCTGTAACATAAGAAATCAAATTTAATGAATTGTCAGTTACAATTGAAATAAAATGTAAAACATGTAAATGGTTATTTATACAGCACTTTTGAGAATATCAACTGAGAATAGACTGTCAGTTATATATAATGACAAGATTAAACACTCAATTTTCAGTTAAAGACATTTCATTATTAAATTCAGAGATGTTATTGTCCAGCTCAGTTCAGTTTAAATAGTATCAGTGCAATCATGTAAAAAAAAAGAAAGAAACAAAGCTGCACATTTCATATCTATGATAACATTTCTTTAGTTTTGTTCACTTGGCTGTGCATATGAACGGATTGCATTCAGACTTTCTTGACTTTATTTTGTAGGTGAGCTTTGCTAGAACAGATAGATAATAAAATGTTATGTCCATATTTTTGAAAATAAAGTTGTTGGATATTCCAGTCCATTACTTTGATTAAATAAAAGTCTCACCTCTGAGTTTACTTGAGAGCATAAATACAGCATGAAGGTGTCTCTCTAGTGGTATGAAAGAAAATTACAATCAAAAAATGGCTACACAACCTTTTTAATGATCTTGATATTGGTCTGTAGTTGCTCAATTTGGTGTTATTTAGATTACTGCAGTTTTCAGGAATTGTCAAAAGACCCAGCGAGAAGTGAGGTGTTTTTAAACCGTTAAACACTCTTTGACTTGTTTGTTTCATTTCTTTTCATCTAGTAATAAAACAAACAAGTCAAACTTGAGAGAATCATTGAATAATTCATTTATAAATTGTATGTTATTGGGTGTAACATCCAGGCAGCAGAAGGAGCCCTCGCCCAAGTACTAGCTGGGCTCCCACCCCCAGGTTCTTCCTGTTTCCTGTTTGTAAGCCTTTATATTCTGAGGCTCTCCAACTGGGCAATGCAAAGTATTGCCAGTTTACCTGCCTTACCTGCCTTATCAGGGTGACAAACGGAAGACAGCCTTCCCTTACCTCTAGGGGCACTATGAATATCTTGTTATGCCCTATGGACTTGCAAATGCTCCAGCAGTCTTCCAATCTTTTATTAACAAGATCTTCAGAGAAATTATTAACCAGTTTGTCATTGCCTACATTGATGACATACTCATATACTCCAAGTCAGAATTTGAACGTTACCCATGTAAGAACAGTCCTGTCCTGACTCATGAAGCAACAATTGTATGTGAAGGAAGAAAAATGTGAGTTCCACACCCCAAAACTGCATTCTTATGATACCACATCAGTCACCAGGGGTATGAATGGACAACATGAAGGTCAACGCAGTAACCGAGTGTCAACCTCAACCTAACACTGTCAAAGAACTCTAGAGATTTCTAGGTTTTGCAAATTTCTATCGATGCTTTATTAAGCTACTATAGCCTGGTCGCTGCTCTTCTAACCTCTCTTCTAAAGGGTAGGCCACCAAGTTGCGATGGACACCAGAAGCCACCCATGCCTTTGAGCAGCATCCCAACCCTGACCTTCCGTTTATACTGGAGGTTAATGCCTCTGATTGTGGCCTTTCCCAAAGGCAACCACGGTCAGGTAAACTGCACTCATGTGCCTTTTTCTCTTGGAAACTCACTCAAGCTGAGAGAAATTATGATGTCTATGAAGGCTGCTATTGAAGAGTGGCGTCACTGGCTAGAGGGAGCAGTCCACCCATTTCAAGTGATCACAGACCACAAAAAGTATATCAAGGGTGCCAAACGCCTTAATCCCGTCAGGCCCGATGGGCTCTATTATTCACACGCTTTCAGTTCACCGTTACATATCGACTTGGTACCAGGAACAGTAAGGCAGATGCTCTTTCCCACCGCTATGACCGATTATCCAACACCTCTGACCCAGAAACCATCCTACCACCCACCGTAGTCTTGGCACCCGTGTCCTGGGATATAAGAGAAGAAATACAGCAGGCTCCACAACTAGAACTTCCACCTGACCAATGTCCTCCCAACAAGCAATATGTCCCCTCCAACTTGAGGCATTGCGTTATACAATGGGTACACACTTTCCTCAGTGTGGGACATCCCGGCATATCATGAACCATTTGCCTAATGCAGAACTCATTCTGGTGGCCCTAGATGGTCAGAGAAATCACTGCCTTTGTCAAGTGATGCCATGTCTGCGCACATTCCAAAACACAGAAGGAACTACCCTCTGGCTTCCTCCAGCCTCTGCCCATCCCTCAACGACCCTGGTCACCTTTCAATTGATTTCGTAACAGATCTACATCCCTCTGAGAATTGCACCACCATACTTGTTGTGATCGACTGATTCTCAAAATCATGCTGCCTAATCCCATTTAAGGGACGCCCTACTGCAATGGAAACTGCCCGAGCTCTCATCCACCACGTCTTTTGGATTTACAGACTTTTATAGTCAGTGATCGCGGCACCCTGTCTTCCCACAAGCAGCTAGATATGAATGTCAGCCTTACCGCCGCTACTACCCCCAATCGAACGGTCAAGTGGAACGGCTCAATCAGGAGACTGGCCATTATTTACGAACCTACTGCAGCAGAGAGCAACATGGGTGGTCGGAATTTCTACCCTGGGCAGAGTATGCGCAAAACTCCTGACAAGCCGTCAGAACTCAAGCCCTCCAAGCCAAAAGACCACCCTCCCTACCAACCTGGCCACTACCTCTGAATATAGACGGGGCTCCTGCTTATCTGGTGTATGAGTTGTTAGACTCTAGGCGAAGAGGGGTCAGCTCCAATACTTAGTGGATTGGGAGGGTTATGGACCTGATCATGGGTAGCCGCCCGGGACATTCTGGATCCATCCCGCATCGAGGAGTTCCACCAAGCCAGACCTGACCAACCAGCTCCATGACCACAGGGGAGACTACAGAGTCGCTCCTAGAGGGGGTTCTGTAACACCCGGCCAGCAGAAGGAGCCCTCGCCCGAGTACTAGCTGGACTCCCGCCCCAGGTTCTTCTCTGATCATTTCCTGTTTGGAAGCCTTTATATTCTGAGGCTCTCCAACAGGACAATGCAAAGGATTGCCAATTTACCTGCCTTATTGAGCGTTTATCATTCTACCCATTGCTATCTTGTGTATTATCATTGCCTGCCGGCCTGTTTCTCGATTGTTGGATTTGCCCTTCTGTTTTGTCTGATTGGATTACTGTTCTGGTTCTGACCTTCTGCCTGCCTACTAACTCCATAAATGGATTCTAACTCTGCCTCAGCGTCCTTGTTACATTGTGCTTAGTTGTCATTTTGTTCTTTTATCAGAACAGTTGTGGAAAAAAACACAATCTCCATTTATTTATAAGCCAGAATCATGCTGCTTTATTTTGCTCACAACAAGCTATTAATCAGTTCCACATTTAATGTCTCCTGCTGATTTTTGTTCATGACTTTCAGCTGCAATTAACTGTTTTCCAAAAAGACAAACAGAATAATACATTTTATATCTTGTGCGACTTTCGATACCACATTCGATTATAAATCGATAAGAATCAGAATCAGGAATTTGAGTTATTATTTCTAAAATGTAAACAATAACTAACCTTATGTCCCTGAACTAAAAGAAGTGCTATGTAAAATTTGTTAATAAAAGTGTGACCAATTATTTCTATCAGTATTAATGTCAAGTCTGTTTTCATCCAAATATTTAATTAACAGATATTGCTCATTCATATATAAGCTTTTGTGTATAACTTGGATCTTGTAATTTATTATTTATCAAATCACAAATGATGTTTGTTTTCTGAATGTTGTCTGTTTTCTCTTGTCTTTTGTAAATCTTCTTTAGAACACAGTCAACTACAGGATAAATACAGTGAACTAAAGAACGAGAATGGAAGAATACAACATGGTGAATCTGTCTTTATTATGTTATTAATTCATTATTCATTTAAAGTCTGTCTGTCTTTAATATGATCTTATTCAAATATAAATGTATTACTTTATTATTATTTAGTCAAACAAAGAATAAATGATATTTATTTATATATGTTAATTATGTTTATTTATATAATTTATATAAACTCTGTAAGATGTTCTTGGATTTTATTGGTCTTCAAGAATTGATTGAAATTATTGATCTCTTCATTAGTCTAAAGATGAATTCTGTTATGGACGCTTTATAACTTCATACTTTCTGTTTTCAGCTCTCATATATTTAAGAACATACAAGGGTGAGTATAAAGACATTATTATCATTATTGTTTTAAATTAAAGGCTTAATTATATAAAAAAATACATTTACTACAATTATTTATTTTTCATACATAACTAAAAACCAAAGAAAAGAAAACTAAATCAAAACAAAGGGATCCAAAATAAACAACAAAGTGAATACAACAGTATTATAATATAATGTACATTAAACATATTTATTTACATATAATAGTGTCTTTTTTTGTGTTGTGAAGTTTGATTCTTGATAAATAAATAACTGTTATTATCTTTATGATGTAATCATGTGTAAAGCTGAATCTTCTATATTTTTCTCAGTGAATGTGATTCTGGATGCTGATACGGCTCATCCACGTCTCACTGTGTCTGATGATGGGAAACAAGTGAAAGATGGAAAGAATCGAATGGAAGGAGTATATGGAAGAAAAGAGAAACATAAAAGGTTTGATGAATATCTTGGTGTTTTTGGGAAAGATGCATTTTCCTCAGGGCGTTTCTACTTTGAGGTGCAGGTGAAGGAACAAACTGAGTGGGGTTTAGGAGTGGCCAGAGAATCTGTGGACAAGAGCGCAATGTATATGAGACCTGAGAATGGATACTGGATCATGGGACGACGAAAAAAGGGAAATATGAAGCTCTTGATTCTTCTGATTACTCTATTTCACTGAGTGTAGAGCCCCAGAGGGTCGGTGTTTTTGTGGATTATGAGAAGGGTCTCATCTTTTTTTATGATGTGAGTCCAGCTCTTATATCAGCTCTTACACTGATCAGTCTTTTAATGAGAAACTCTATCCACTTGTTTGTTTGGGGTATCAGTGGAATGAAAACGCCACACCACTGATCATCTGTGAAGATTATTAAGGAGATCAGTCAATGATCAACTAAAGTAAAAGTGTAACAGCAATAACTAGATCTGCAGTTAGCTTGAGAAAGCCAGGACAAAAAGATTTTAATGTTTTGAAAACAGCTTACAGGTTGTGAAAGTTTGATTGTTTTTCAGTTTAAAATAGGTTTACAGTCTATATAGATGCAGTAGAAGAGGGACTCGGTTGTTGTTTAGTTGTTACTGGGTGGTTTATTTTAACTCTTGGCTCATTTGAACATTCTGTTAATGTAAATCTATGGGATTTTTATGATTTTTAATCTTCAGTTTGCTGAAAACCATAAATCTGATCAGTGAGAATAACAGCCCCAAACCTCAGATAAGTCTGAAGATCTGAGTTGAGTTTGGCAGTTATGGAGTTAAAGCTGTAGGACAGGGTTCCTCAAATCTTGTCTGGAGGACCACTGTCCTGAAGAGTTTAACTCTGATCAAACACACCGAAGCTACAAACAGAAGTCTTCAGTTGGCTTTTTATGTTTACTGTAATCTTTAAATATTAAAGACTTCTGCTTTATTAACTAAAAAGACTTATATAAAGACTTTATAAACTAACATAAAAATGGTTAGAATTTTTTAAAAGATCGTAGCTTTACTTCAACATAAATAATGTTTTGATCATGATTGAAGATCATGGAGATCATTCAGTTACTGTTACTTTTGTTTGTTGATGAATGTTCTTTATTTTCACAGTAAAATTATGTTTTCATTGTTTAGTGTTTTTTATTAATTTGATTTTATATTGATTTTGTACTTCATTGAATGTTTGTGTCTTTCCAACCCTGTTTTAATTATTCTTTTGTTTCCAAGATACAAAGGACATTTTTTTACTACCAAGCTCCTAAAAGAACTTTGACATACTTGGTTTTATGTATCTTGTGTGTTTTTGTTATTAGGGCTTATTTTTTGGCGGCATTCGGTTTTGTTCTTGTCTCCTGTTCTGTTCTTCAGTTCCTGATTGTTTTAATGTTTTTGACATTTGTCCTTTTCAGTTTTTTTTTTTTATAACCAGCTGTATACATTTTGATATTTCACCCGCATTTCCTTAAATAAATATATTTTATCAATACTGTTCCCAAACGAAATCTTACTGAAAGCTATTTACAGGTTTTTATGTTTAATAAAATAAATATTTTTCAGAAACTTAAACCTCTACAACTTAGTTTAACTTTAAACTTTTTAAACTTTTATTTTTTTCAAAATAATGTTTTTATTCAACAAATATCTTTTAAATGAAACCAAACTTATGTCTGTGCTCCCAAGATAAAAATTTTTATGTCAGTTTTTTGACATAACCTATGTATAACTTTTTTTTACTTAAAAAATCTGTATCCTTTTTTTATTACAGCTGTTAAGAAAACACATGAACACCATAAATCCACGCTGCCATATTTTCAAACAATACAACTTCAGGAAGTTTAAACCTATAGATTTACCATAAAACAAATACATAACTACAATAACCTGGATTTGTATTTATAGACTGTGCTTTTGTCACATTCTGGGTTAGGAGGCAGACACAGGGTAAGTTCAAATGGGAGTGTTTTTAATGAAACAATTTGGGAAAAGGCATACAGCCGATAATTTAAACATAGCATGGAACTTCCCACAAAGGGTAAAGTCAGCAGTTCAAGGTAATAGTTCTTTCCTTTAGTTGATGGCCGATCCAGGAGATCTCTAGGTGGGCAGACGAGAAGGTGAGCAGGTGTAAGTGTGCAACCTTGAGAACCGCCCGTTGAATGAATGGCAGGAGCGGGTTATAAAAGGTGTGCAGGCAAGTGGTTACAGGTGCAGGTAATTAGTAATCAGGGGATTGAGATCGGGACCATGTGACCGGTTTGGATGACAACAGTGCTGGCGTGACAGCTTTAGATAATATTGTATATTTAAAATGATATAGTATTTTTACAGTCTGTGTCAGTAAATAGTTGCCCATGTGAAAACTTATCCTATATAGTCTGATAGTTTGTTTCAGTAATTATATTTGAACACTGTTTAATCAAATAAAGGAAAATTAGTTAATTACAGTGCAAGTTCCAAAAATGTAAGTGCAGTTATTGCTATGAAAATATTACAGATCTGAAAGCAGAAATTAAACTTGCCAAGTTAATAATTTGTTATTTTAAAGTTTAATGTTTTTAAATCCTGGAAAATACACTAGATACAATCCCGCACAATCAAAAGCAATGTTTTTTTTAATGTACACTTGTAACTTTCTACTCATGATCTACAAATAAAAACACCATAAAACATTACTATTGTACATTTACTTTTTGTCTTTTTTAGAAAGCCATAGAATTCAATTTCATTTCCGTTAATCCTTTTTCTCCTGTTTTCATTTAGTTAGGAGTTAGTGTACATTATTTGTTAATTGGTAATTGTTTTATGTTTTGTCAGTTTAGACAGGTTTACTCTTAAAGCTCCGCCCTCTTCACCGGAGCGCAAGAATAAGTTTTGAGATCGGTTTGGTCCATCTCCTTCATGAGGTTTCATTTAATTCCTCTAAAAGGGAGTACAAATTAAAAATGTTTTCTTTATTTAATTTATGAAAATGTATGTTTTATAATAAATATGATATTTAGCTATAAACAAATTTCGGAGGCGCACGCACTGATAATTAATGCGGCTGGCTTCTCGTTTCCTAATCACGCAATTATCCAACCAGAGCAAGAGAAGCCTACTATAAATTCGTACAAGCCTCTTACCTCGATATCTCGTTCCTAAACAGGTGCAGCTTCGCCAGATATCGAGACGCGAGACGTCCAGCCTCTGCATCCATATTAAGCCTCCGCCCACCAGGAGGTGGCAGAAGGCCCTCAGCTACCACCAGCAAAGCCCAGGACCCAAACACCAGCAGCTCCACCTCCAGTTTCCAGCAGGCAACCCATGCAGCAGGCACCACAGCTCCAGCCCCCACGAGCCATCAGCCTAGCCCCGTACCCACTCCGTTCATTGGATCAGATGGAACCACACCAATCGTACTCTGCCCAAGTCTCTCTCCCCTGCCTGGCCACCAGCCCCCAATCCACTGTCCGATATTTCCCAGCCTCAAGTTCCTCCTATTGCTCCAGGACTTAACTCGTCCATCTCCGTCTCCACAGCCCAGCCAGTCAGAGAAGCCAGCACAGGCACACAGATGCCTCCACCGATGACCCTAGCTGTAGCACCCCCATTCCTCCTCCTCCCCTATTTTTCTGCTACTAGTCTGAACCCAGGTTCAAGACCCTCCCAATCATCTTCACACACCTATTCTTCTTTCCCTCCCCATCTTTTCCCCTCTTTTCCCTCTGATCCCCTGCTAGAGCCTCCGTAATCTCTGATCTACCTTCACAAGTAGCTCCCACAAATTACCCTACCTCTTCCCTTGCTCACCCCCTTTCACCCTATCCACTGCTAACCCCCTCCCTTTGCCCCCAAATGCCGTCTCGCTGACCCCACTCCTGTCTCCAGTTCCATCAGAGCCCAGATCTCGCAGGCGCAGACATCGACCATTTTTCTCTCCTTTCTCCCATTTCCCGATACCTGGAGACCGCCAAGTTGACTGTGGCGGATTTTCCCTTACTAAAAATGTGCAATCAGAGTTTCCCAGTGGATTCAATGCCCATACTGGGGGCCATAGACAACGAACTCCATAACCGCGTTTTCACCGGTTGCCGCAATATCACCTGTGCGGTCTGCAGGTCCATCTCACATTCATCCACCACTTGCCCCTTCATCAATCCTTCCATCCCTCCCTGTCCTGAACCTGTCCACAAGCTCCGTCCCTAGATTCCCAACTCACCTTCCCAATCCCCTAATCCTCAACCCCTACCGCCGCCTCTCCTCTTCCCGCGGCCACCCTTTGCCTTAACTTCAACGATGGCAAATGTCTAAGGCAACACTGCAGATTTTTGCATGTCTGTAATTTTTGTGGCGGTGCCCACTCCCGCCTCATCTGCTCAGTGTTCAAAGCAACAAATAAAAATAATAAGCAATATTTATCGACTCCTGTTAATATTTCCCATCTGGCTTCTGAATTATCGCTCCATCCTGATCCTAACTTTTCTAATTATCTCTTATCAGGTTTATCACATGGTTTCCATCCCGAGTCAGCAGCCTCCCCTGCCCTAACCTCCAGTCCGCCCTGACAGAACCAGAAATGGTAGACCTCTTAATAAAGAAAGAAGTGGACGCAGGTTTCATGGTCGGCCCTTTTTCAGTCCCTCCCTTCAATACCTTCCACATTAGCCCAATCGGGCGTAGCCACTAGGAAATTCTCAGGCAAAAACGCCTTATAGTCGACCTCTTCTCCCCTCACAACTCCTCCTTTCCTAGCGTCAACAGCCTTATCCAAATCGAAGAGTTCTCCTTCATTACCACAATATCGACCAGGCAATCGCAATGATAAAAACGCTGGCCATGGCGTTTGGATGGCAAAAGTCGATATAACCTCAGCATTTAAAGTAATGCCTATTCACCCAGACTTTTGGCATCTATTCGGCATTCGCTGGCGTGAAAAATTCTATTTTGCTGTGCGCCTCACCTTCGGCTGCAAAAGTAGCCCCAAAATTTTCGACATGCTATCTGAAGCAGTTTGCTGGATCCTCTGTAATAACTATCAAATTCCTTATCTCATCCATCTCCTCGATGATTTCCTTATCGTTTCTCCTCCAAACACTATCCCAGCGGCCAATCTTTTGACACTCCAAAAGTCTTTGTCGAGCTTGAAATTCCCCTAGCCCAAGAAAAACCTCAGGACCCAGTACTTCCATAGAATTTCTAGGCATAAATCTCGACTTAAAAACTTCCAAGCCTCTCTCCCCAAGAAAAGATTGGCAGAACCATTCTAGTTGCCTCAAACCTCCTAGCTAACCCCCAGTGTTCTAAGCGTGAATTACTATCCGTCCTCGGCACTTAAACTTCAATGCGCATAATTCCGCAGGGCCGCCCCTTTATCTCCCACCTCCTCACTTTGGCTTCATCAGTCTACAACCTCGAAGATCAACTAGTCCTAACTGATCCCTGCCTCCGAGATCTCCACCTATGGATCTCGTTCCTTAAGCAGTGGAATGGCCAGTCCTTTTTCTACAGTGACCTAATTGCCTCCCCTATCAATATCCAATTATTCACAGATGCCGCCCCTTCGTTAGGCTTCGGGGGGTTTTACCGCAACCATTGGTTTGCCTCAACTTGGCCCACCGAACTGTCAAACCTTCCCCAACCACTAGCATCTTCAGCACTATTTGAGCTCTACCCCATAGTAGTAGCCGCTTTCCTATGGGGAAAGGAATGGTCAGCCTCTAGCATTGCTATCCATTGCGATAGCAAAGCCACTGTTCACTGCATCAACAAACATAGTTCCCATTCACCTGGCCTTATGCCCTTGCTAAGACGACTCCTTTGGATCTCGGCTTGCAACCAATTCATCATAATCGCCAAACATATTCCCGGAAGGGAAAATCTGATAGCCGATTCCCTCTCTCGCTTCTCCCTTCAGAAATTCAGGATGCTGGCGCCGGAAGCGGAACCCTATCCAACCCCGGTTCCTCCCTACTCACTAATATTCCAGTGACTCCCAAAAAAAAAAATAATAATTTTAGCTTTTCGCCTTCCTCAGACGTTCAGAATTTACATCCAACTCCAGATTCAACCAAATATTCATCCCACCATTCCTGATCTATCTATCGTGAGACAACGAAACCCTCCAGACTCTCATCAGTCCCAACAGAACTCCAAACCTACCACCCCTGCAAGGGATCACTCTAGGCAGGGCACCACTCCCACTACAATGGTCAGCCCTCGCTGTAGATGACAGCATACAAAACCTGCCACCACAGTGGCCAGCACAAGCAGGAGCCTTGCACCCACCACTGCGGACCGCTCCCGCCGTAGTCAACCGTATACAAAATCTGCCTCAGCAGGAGCATTGCACCCACCGCCGTGAACCGCTCCGCTGTACATGACCATATACAAAATCTGCCACCGCAGTGGCCACCCCAAGCAGGAGCCTCGCACCCATCGCCGTGGACTGCTCCCGCTGTAGATGCTAATTTACTCTAGCTGGAGTACTGCACCCACCGCTGTGGATCACTCCTGCCAGAGATGCTCACATGCACCTACTGCTTTCAGCAGCAGACTGCAAAGCAGGAGCATTGCACCCACCGCCATGGACCACTCCCGTTGTAGATGACAGTATACAAAACCTGCCACCACAGTGGCCAACACAGGCAGGGGCATTGCACCCACCACTGTGGACCGCCCCGCCGTAGATGATAGTATACAAAACCTAGGCTAGAGCTGGGAACTTGTCCGTTTCATGCTCAGTGCGTCCTCCTCGTGTTTGGAAAGGTATAAATTCAGGTATTAATTAATCATTAAGGAATAAGGATAGGATGTTCATTATGTCTATTTTAGCTGTGATTGGGGGCTTTTGAAATATGACACGTGATAGTGGAATCGTGGGCAACACAAAAATTGTTAAGACAAAAGTGGGGACAAATTCAGACCATAGTTATTTTATGTAACATAAAAGCAGAAATGATTTATGTAAAAAAAAAAAAAAAAAAACCTGATGTTCTATGGTTAAAAATATGACCATATATATCTAGGTCACTGCTTTAAAGTTATAGATGAATAACCATAACTCTGATGATGTAATTTCCATGGAGGCACAGAGTTCATGTTCCTTAAGTTTCATGGCTGGATAACTTTGTTCATATGCAGTGCCACAAATTGTGAAAAATTAAAATAAAACATGCATGATAATACACTATTTTGTTTTTTCTGACATTTCTTTTCTCTTAGCATGCAGCAAGCGTGTCTCTTTAGAGATGAAGTTCTTTTGTTTCTCCTCTCTGATTATTGGTGGAGCTACAGATTCAAGATCAGGTAATTATTTAAAGGGCTGAAGTGTATTTATGTGTAAAAGAAAGCGGAAAAGAGATTTAATAAGTTACTTATGAAAGGAACAATGTACAATCATCTTCGGTCACTGTTCAGTTTAGAGATTAATGTTGCAGTTCATTGAGCATTATTCTTTTTACAGATATTTAACATATCAACAAACAAACGTTGTTATCTTGTAAAATCGGTATAGACCAAACACATGCATGCAAAAACCTCCTAAATGAAAAATCAAATATTACATGTGACGATAATCCAATTCAAGCTGCAGATTCAGACTGAATCTACAAATCCTCTTGTTGGAAATGTAAAACATAAGTTAGAACGATCATAAGGGCCCGAAGAATGTGTGACAGGACTACGTGATTGACATCAGTCTTCACCTATCAGGGACTTGGGCAGTCAATTTAAGGCTGGATTGGTTGTCACTCAGGGTGCATCACGTCAGATTTTCCCGCCCGTGTTCATTGTCTGTGTGGACTAGCTGCAGTGTCTCATTTGCATTGTTGCGCCGTTGTGGCGTTAGTGGAGCTGATGACTGTTCGCCTTTCAGGCATGATTTCCTGTACCCCACTGTGTGTGCGGAAGGCATGAGTGACAAACCGGTGCCCATAGATATTTATTGCGGCGTAATATTCTCACGGATCGTCCCTTTCTTTTGTTCGCCTTTCAGAAACCGCGTGCTTTGGACATCTCTTTAGGCTGCTACATTATCCTGGTTACAACGCTGAAGCTGCCATCAGTAACTCTAAAAGGGGACTGTTCGTATCTGGTTTGGATGTGGTTTTAATGCCCGCTTCGAATTTATGTATTCTTTATTTCTGGGAGTTGGTGCGGGCGTGGCTTTAATGTATTTTGTTATACTTTGTGGTTGATGTTGTAATTTTGTATTTTATTTTGTTTGCTTCATTGCAGGAGCTGGGGTCCCACGGGTGGTTGGATTTCTCTCCTGGTGGTGGTTCTTCTTGGTGTGCTGTGTAACACTGAGTGTTTAGTGTGATCTGAGTGCACAGGGGTGTGTGCGTGGAAGTGTGCCATTGTAAAAACCGAACTCCTCTTGCCGCTGGAAGCCTCAGCCCTGCCGGATGTATGTGATTTATTCTAGGGCCCCAACCTTAGATTATTTCTGTATTTGTATTCTTTTGTTTTGAAGTGGTGCTTTTTCTTTTTGCAAAAGCATTTTAAAATTTGTGTATTAATAAAATTTATACTTTTATACGCTACCCAAGTGTCCGGCCTAACTTTATATGAGGGATCCGAACCTGTGTCCAATTATAACTTTGTTCCCTGGGAATAATCCCTAGGGTGGCGTAGTCGGATTTCTTTGTGAGTTAAGCGTTGCTGTTAAAAACGATACCCCTACCCGCCACAAATGGAAGGATGGAAGAATTTGTACGCTCACGGACCCCAGGGAGAGAGGAAAAGTTTATTTAAAGTTATTAAATGTTTTCCTTTATCATTTCTTTATATGTTAAATGGGATTATAACACATTCCACTATCATTCCCAATATTTTGGATCTTAAACTAGGAAAAACTGATTTTGTAGGACAGAAATGTAGCCTATTATGTTTTTACGAAATTGTTTTGTGCAGGAAAGTGACCCTGGTCCAATAAGGAGGAACTACATTTATCAACATCTAAATAGGAAATCTGTCAATGAGGTCAATTCAGATGAAAATAAATAAATAAATCACGGCGCTCAACAAAGAATAGTTTTACAGGCTACAAACCAGAATAAGACATACTTCTTTAAACAGAGACGGATTCAGATTATGATCAGGTGTTGTTGTTGTGGGCGTGTCCTCAGGTGGATCGTTCAGTTATAGGTGAAAGTGAAACTGAGACAGGAATAATCTCTTTTTAATCTTTACATACTGTCACATCAGCTTTTAGTTAACACTCGTGTAATCATATCAATTATTTATTAAACTCTAGTGAACGCGTCGATGTTTAGTCGAAGGTAAGTCGAGAAACACATTTACTTGAAGAAGTGTCTGTCGTGAGATCAGAGGTGTTTAACCGATACGTAGATCTTGAAGTGATACTAAACTATTAAAATGTGTTTAAAAAGGATAAAGTTAAATACTGGGCTACTACATGTAGATACACGTTGTGTATTTGGACCTGCTTGG
The DNA here is from genome assembly GCF_018831695.1 of Puntigrus tetrazona. Taxonomy (NCBI): domain Eukaryota; kingdom Metazoa; phylum Chordata; class Actinopteri; order Cypriniformes; family Cyprinidae; genus Puntigrus; species Puntigrus tetrazona. The sequence continues at coordinate 4,608,806 of NC_056701.1, read as the reverse complement.
TCTGGACTCATTTAACCAGTTGTTTCTAGGTCTGTAAGTAAACTGTTGTATTCTCTCTGTGTAAATGTAAAACACACACAAGTTCACACATGAGATGACTGGGTTTTTTTTCTTTCGTTTTAGCATCTGTGTCCCTTATGATGAAGTTCATTTGTCTGTTTCTGCTGATTATTAGTGGAATCACAGATTCGAGATCAGGTAATTATTCACATCCATGTAAAGAGCTGAAGTGTGTCTTCATGTCTATTCATTGTCCAGCTGAACTCTATATTTACAAGTCTATTTATAGTTTAGTTTATAGTCTGTGATAATGACTGACTCACTGTAATATTAAATTATAATGAATTTAGAAATTGCTTTATTAACATTGAGTAAATGCAAAACTGCGAAAAAAAACCCCACTTAACATTTAATAAAACAGAAATGCGCACAAGCAGTGATTTTAAGCAGACGTGTTTGGATGCAAAGCTTTGTGGAGAGAAACAGTTACTGCTTTACATGTGAACGCTGTAGTCTTTGTCTTGCTGAAGTTTGACAGTTTCACTGACAGGAGGTTCACTTCTTCTCTTTTACAGAGCAGTATGAAGTAGTTGGTCCGGCTGATCCTGTTTTTGCTGTAGCTGGTGAAGATGTGATTCTGCCCTGTTCAGTCAAACCCAGCATCAGTGTTGAGGACATGAGAGTGGAGTGGTTTAGATCTGATCTGAAAGACTCACAACAAGTGCATCTCTATGATGATCATAAAGACAAAAATAGAGATCAGAGTGAGTCCTACAGAGGGAGAACAGAACTGAATCATCAAGAACTACAGAGAGGAGATGCATCACTCAAACTCTCATCAGTCCGAGTCTCTGATGAAGGACTTTATAAGTGTTTTATTCAGTCCAAATCTTGGTATGATGATGTTACTGTTAATGTCACTGTTGAAGGTGAGTGAACCAATGAAAACTAAAGGCTGGAATACACTACACACATTAAATGCTGAATCAGATTTTAAAACACTAGGCATCATACACTTACCAGCTTTATAAAAAGTCACAAAAGAAAGATGGCCATCATACACTGAATGAGAGAGGATCACAACAAACTCATTGTTGATAGGAGATGCGTGACAAATTAAACAATATGTGTTCTAAAATCAGCTTAAAATATAAAACTCATTTAATATCCTCTGACTGGATGAAATCAAACCTGAAGTTATCATACACAACCATCATACACTACATGATTGTCTAAGAAACTCTAATCTTCAGACTGGCTCTGACTCTCAGCAGCTAGCATCAATTTCTTCAGATTGTACATCAAGGAAAGTCTTAACATGCTCTAAAAAACTTGTTTGTCTGTAGCTGTAGGACGTCCTCCGGAGATCACTGTAGATGGGTTTGATGATTCAGGAGGACTTCATCTACAGTGTGACTCTGAAGGCTGGAACCCTGAACCTGTTCTTGAGTGGCTGAACAGAGAAGGAGTCAGTTTGAGTTCAGAAACTACAGAGACACACAGAGAAGCAGACAAATTCAGTGTGAAACACACCATCACTGTATATGAGAGAGAGACACAAGATTCACTGCAGGATCAGACTGAAGCATCACATGCTGGAGACACAGATCATCACCTCAAGTAACTTCTGACACTTTTGTTCCTGGAATCTTCTTGTGGTTTATTTGATGCAGTAAAAAGATTTAATGATTATCAGCTTTGTTTATTAAGTAGCAAAAATATAGTACTGCCTAGGAACCATTCAGAAATGAACATTATATATTTTAATCATCTCATCAAAAGTTTGATTCACACACAATGTGCTTCATTTCTGTTTTGATTTACAGGTAATATGTTTAATTCTTGGAGGACATCAGTCATCATGATTTCAGTTTTTGTTGTGCTCAGTGTGATTGCTGTGATACTGATAGCTGTGTTTGCCCGAAAATACAAAGGTAAGATGTTTCTTTTCTTGTTATTTTAATTAGTTTTGCAAATAAGGCAGTGTATGGTTAAATTTTCAAGATAATTAAAGAAAGTTTTTTTTTATCACATTTTATACACAATGATGATTCAAAGTGCTCTTCATACAAAACAATCACAATAATAAAAGAAAAGAATTATGATAACATTTCTTTAGTTTTGTTCACTTGGCTGTTCAGATGAAGAACGGATTGCATTCAGACTTTCTTGACTTTATTTTGTAGATGAGCTTTGCTAGAACAGATAGATAATAAAATGTTATGTCCATATTTTTGAGAATAAAGTTGTTGGATATTCCAGTCCATTACTTTGATTAAATAAAAGTCTCACCTCTGAGTTTACTTGAGATCATAAATACAGCATGAAGGTGTCTCTCTAGAGGCGTGAAAGAAAATTACAACCAAAAAATGGCTACACAACCTTTTTTAATGATCTTGATATTGGTCTATAGTTGATCAATATGGTGTTATTCAGATTACTGCAGTTTTCAGGAATTGTCAAAAGACCCAGCGAGAAGTGAAGTGTTTTTAAGAGATCAGTTTTTTTAACCGTTAAACACTCTTTAACTAGTTTCTTTCATTTCTCTTCATTTAGTAATAAAACAAACTAGTCAAACTTGAGAGAGTCATTGAATAATTCATTTATAAATTATATGTTATTGTTCTTAGTTGTCGTTTTGTTCTTTTATCAGAAGAGTTGTGAAAAAAACAATCTCTATTTATTTATAAACCAGAATCATGCTGCTTTATTTTGCTTAAAACAAGCTATTAATCAGTTCCACATTTTATGTCTCCTGCTGATTTTTATTCATGACTTTCAGCTGCAATTAACTTTAATTAATTTTCCAAAAGACAAACATAATAATATGTTTTATATCTAATGTGTGACTTAATCATTTTTATTATAATTAATAATTAGCAACAATAATTTTTTTAACCACATTGGAATTAAAATCAGTAAGAATCAGAATCAAGAATTTTAATTATTATTACTAAAAAGTAAACAATAACCAATCTCATGTCCCTGAACTAAAAACAGTGTTATGTAAAATTTGTCAATAAAAGTGTGACCAATTATTTCTCTCAGTATTAATGCCAAGTCTGTTTTCATCCAGAAAATATTTAATGAACAGATATTGCTCATTCATATATAAACTTTAGTGTATATCTTGAATCTCGTAATTTATTCCTCAATCACAAATTGTATTTGTTTTCTGAATGTTGTCTATTTTCTCTTTTCTTTATGAATCTTCTTTAGAACAAAGTAATTTACGGCATAGACACAGTCAACTACAGGATAAATACAGTGAACTACAGAAAGAGAAGGGAAGAATACAACATGGTGAATCTGTCTTTATTATGTTATTAATTCATTCTTCATGTAAAGTCTGTCTTCAGCAGTAAAATACAGTATACAGTGATAACTGTTGGCTATTCATGTATTTTGTGTAGATCTTCTAGTAAATGGTCGTATAATGTATATTTATGCAGGTCTGTCATGATTGTAAAAAGACAACAGCTGGATATTATGCCACAATCAATATTGTTTAATAAATAATAACAGAACACACTAAACGTACCTGACTAGTCAGCTAAACCAGCTTCTAGAGAAAATTCAGACAAAAACATGAGAAAAGAACAAATCATATTAAAATAGTATATAATTTTCTGACAAACCAGTTCTGATCATTCAGTGTTGTTAACGTCACACAAGTGTTCATCAGGGACAATGAACCTGAACATCTTCAACCTTTACAACATCTGAAGATAATTAGAATTAAATGTGAATCTTTAATATGATCTTATTCAAATATAAATTCATTACTTTAATATTATTTAGTCAAACAAAGAATGAATACTGTTTATTCATATAACTGATTTGTGGCTCGCTTAAATAAAAATAAATGAAAAGTATACAGGCCGAACATATAAAAGAGTCACAACACCCGATATGAATTTGAGACACCTCCATTTATTAAACAATTTTCAAAATAATAAGAAACAATTCACAGGACTTATAAATGAAACATGAAGAATAACAAATCGCGGGTAGGAACACTAAGGAAGCAAGCCCCTGACTACCCCTATTCTCGGATTGCAGCTCTTACCTGTCTGCCGACAAACAAAACCAGAATGGGTGAGTCTTCCGGACAACTACTTCCCTCCTCAGCTCTTACTAACTCAACAAAACGTGAACTAATAAGATAGACTACCCGCTACTGATAGGAAAATCAAAAGAAACCACATAAAAACGAAATTCGTTAAACAAAAACAAAATACCAGCCTCAAAAGAGGCAATAAGGGAGACGCCACCAGAACCGTGGGAAACGGAGAACAGAAAGAGAGCGAGACCGCCATTTTCACCTGACGGCCTTTATATCCGAATCCTTAATGACGTCACCACTCATAGAACGGAATTCCCCAACACCACCTATGGGCTCAATCACATTAAAGTCACAGATACACATAACAATGTGTTAATTATGTTTATTTATATAATTTATATAAACTCTGTAAGATGTTCTTGGATTTTATTGGTCTTCAAGCATTGATTGAAATTATTCTCATCATTAATCTAAAGATGAATTCTGTTATGGACGCTTTATAACTTCATACTTTCTGTTTTCAGCTCTCAAATATTCAAGAACATATAAGGGTGAGTAAAAAGACATTATTATTTATTTTTTTAAATTAAAGGCTTAATTATATAAAAAAATACATTATTTACTATAATTATTTATTTTTCATACATAACTAAAAACCAAAGAAAAGAAAACTAAATCAGAAGAAAGGGATCCAAAAATGAACAACAAAGTGAATACAACAGTATTATAATATAATGTACATTAAACATTATATTTATTTACATATAATAGTGTCTTTTTGTTTGTGTTGTGAAGTTTGATTCTTAATATATAAATAAATAACTGTTATTATCTTTATGATGTAATCATGTGTAAAGCTGAATCTTCTATATTTTTCTCAGTGAATGTGATTCTGGATGCTGATACGGCTCATCCACGTCTCACTGTGTCTGATGATGGGAAACAAGTGAAAGATGGAAGGAATCGAATAAAAGTAGTAAATGGAGGAAAAGACAGATTTGATCAAAATCTCGGTGTTCTTGGGAAGGATGGATTCTCCTCGGGGTGTTTCTACTTTGAGGTGCAGGTGAAGGAACAAACTGAGTGGGATTTAGGAGTGACCAGAGAATCTGTGGACAAGAGCACAATGTATATGAGTCCTGATGATGGATACTGGATCGTGGGACGGAGAAATGAGAAATATCAAGCTTGTGATTCTTCTGATTACTCTATTTCTCTGAGTGTAAAGCCCCAGAGGGTCGGTGTTTTTGTGGATTATGAGAAGGGTCTCGTCTTTTTTTATGATGTGGAGTCCAGCTCTTATATCTACTCTTACACTAATCAGTCTTTTAATGAGAAACTCTATCCATTTGTTTGTTTGGGGTATCAGTGGAATGAAAACGCCACACCACTGATCATCTGTGAAGATTATTAAGGAGATCAGTGAATGATCAACTAAAGTAAAAGTGTAACAGCAATAACTAGATCTGCAGTTAGCTTGAGAAAGACAGGACAGAAAGTTTTTAATGTTTTATAAACAGCTTACAGGTTGTGAAAGTTTGATTGTTTTTCAGTTTAAAATAGGTTTACAGTCTATAAAGAAATAGATGCAGAAGAAGTAATGTTTTCTATTAATTTGATTTCATATTGATTTTGTACTTCATTGAATGTTTGTGTATTTCTAATCCTGTTTTAATTCTTCTTTAGAGAGAAGGAGATGTTTTACTCCCAAGCTCCTAAAAGACCTTTGACACTTGGTTTTATGTATCTTGTGTTTTTGTTATTAGGACTTTTTTTGTCTGCATTCAGTTTTGTTCTTGTCTCCTGTTCTGTTTCTAGTCCTCTTGTAGTTTTTCTTGTTGATTAGTTTCCTGATTGTTTCCAGGTATGATAACTTCTTATTAATCTGTTCATGAAACTAAATGCAGGTTCTGTCTAAATCTTCTGAAGTTATTCAGTTCTAATGATAGAGTTTATACATCTCTGAAAGTTTAACGCTTGATCTAAGTGCAGCACTGTAATATCTTTCATTTAGCCTTTTAAAAAATATTTTATATGTGCCTAATATGCAAGTTTTTTAAGGTTTAATTCTTAACCTTTTGGACATTTTTGTCCTTTTCAGTTTTTTATTTTTATTTTTATAACCAGCTCTATACATTTTGATATTTCACCCCATTTCCTTAAATAAATATATTTTATCAGTACTGTTCCCCAAAAAATCTTACTGAAAGCTATTTGCAGGTTTATATATAAAACTTAAACCTCTATAACTTTTTGGTTTCACTTTCACTTTTTTTTTTTTTTCAACAAATATCTTTTAAATGAGACCAAACTTATGTCTGTGCTCCAAAGATTAAAATGTTTATATCAGTTTTTGATATGGATATTTATGTCCAGAACCTATGTATAACTTCTTTTTTTTATTGATGCTCAAGAGTTAGTACTTAAAACAATCTGTATCATATTTTTGTTACAGCTGTTAAGAAAACACATGAACACCATAAATCCACGCTGCCGTATGTTCAAACAATACAACTTCAGGGAGTTTAAACCTATAGATTTACCATAAAACAAATACATAGCTACAATAACCTGGATTTGTAACGTATCCTATATAATGTGACAGTGTTTCAGTGAATAACACCAGTGATAAAAGATTAAATTAACAAACACTGTTTAATCATATAAAGGAAAATGAGTTAATTTCAGTGCAAGTGCTGAAAAATGTAAGTGCAGTTATTGCTATGAAAATATTACAGATCTGAAAGCAGAAGTTTAACTTCCCAAATTCATCATTTAGGATTATTTTAAAGTTTATTGTTTTTAAATCCTGGAATACAAACTGGATCCCAAACAATCAAAAATAATGCTTTTTTCTTAATGTACACTTGTTTTTTACTCATGATCTACAAATAAAATCACAATAAAACATTACTATTGCAATTTTCATAAAGTAAGGTGCAAAAGTGAAAAAACTATTTGAGTTATCAACAATTTGAGTCATAAATGTGCAACTTATTTGAGTCATTTATGTTCAGTAACACACTTAAAATAAATACTAAGCCAGTAATAATAACTTTATAATCTTCTTATGAACTCTCATAACATTACAGACAGGATTTAAAAACAAAACCAACAATCCAGACAATAATGTCAGTTTTTCAAGTTTTCTTATAACAGAAAATGATTGTGCTTTGTGTATGAAATGTATATTGAATATTTGATATTTACAGACGATAAGTTCATTAAAAGACCCATCAGTTTAGTTTTTTAGAAAGCTGTACAATAACAGTCAAGTGCAAACCTTAAAACCTGTTTTAGATGTCGATGTGTGGAATGAGGAAAAGAGTTTCTTAGGAAAGATATGTCTCTTGTGTTGATTCTGCTGCCAGTTTATCACAAGAGATCAAGAGCAATATAGACTGAATGTAGAGATTGATAGTGATGCAGTAAAACATACTCAAGTTACAGCTTATTGTATCCTTCTGAGTCAGTAGCTAATTAGTGTACAGCCCTCTGTCTTTTTTGAAAGCCACAGAATGCAATTTCATTTCACAATCTTTTTCTCCTGTTTTCATTTAGTTCTTCACCGAGCACAAGAATTTTTGAAGTTTTGAGATCGGTTTGGTCCATCTCCTTCATGAGGTTTCATTTAATTCCTCTAAAAGGAGTACAAATAAAAAAATGATTTCTTTATTTAATTCATGAAAATTTATGTTTTATAATAAATAAATATTAATATTTAATTGTAATGAGGCAAAGTGTCCTCTAGGGGTCTCTATTTTTATACACAAATTCAAAACTTTCCCATTTCAGCATACTTTGGGCTAAATGGATAGAAATGTTTTACAGCAACATTTCACAGATCTTCAATGTTTTCACATGCATGGAATAATTCATAATTATTATCATTGTATTTGTTCAAAATTCAATGTGATCCAGTTGTGTTTGGAGCAACCAGCTAGAGCTGGGAACTTGTCCGTTTCATGCTCAGTGTGTCCTCCTCGTGTTTGGAAAGGTATAAATCATTAAGGAATAAGGATAGGATATCAATTATGTCTATTTTAGCTGTGATTGGGGGCTTTTTAAATATATGACACGTGATAGTGGAATCGTAGGCAACGCAAAAAGCCGTGCAAAAATTTGTATAATCCATTTAAAGGTTAGATTTTTGTGAATAATAATAAACTAAAATAAAACATGCATGATACATTATTTTGTGTTTTCTGACCCTCTCACTCTCTAGGAACCAGTAATCTACCGCCAGGACTATAAACTGGTCATCGGACCAAGGAGCGGAGTGGTTGGAAACCTAGGATACGCTGCAAAGGGGTTAGCCCAGGGTAGAAAATGGCTCCAATCTATCTGGTGTCAATGGCAATAGGTCCAGGGATATCGACCGATCTCTTGGATTTTACGTTCCATTTGACCATTCGCCTGCGGGTGATAACCTGAGGACAAACTGACAGACACCACCAAGAGGTGGAAGAAGCTCCTCCATACTCTCAAGGTAAACTTGAGAACCCGGTCTGAAACAATGTCTTCTGGGAGCCCGAAATGTCTGAAGACATTATGGAAGAGGCCTCTGCTGTCTCCAAAGCGGTAGGGATTCCTTGTAGGGAATGAGCTTGCAGGCCTTGGAGAAGCGATCTACTACCACAAGGATGGTAGTGTAACCTTTAGACGGTGGGAGATCAGTGGCGAAGTCTATGCCAATATGGGACCAAGGTCAACACGTGATCGGCAAAGGTAACAGTCAGTGTGGCGTGGATATGATCGCACAGACAAAACATCGGCTGACATCCCAGGCCATGTTGGGCCACCAATAGCGATTTTGGAGGAGTGAGAGGGTTCTGTAGCTACCTGGGTGCCCTGATCCCGGAGAGGTATGGACTGAGTCCAGAAGGGTTAAGCGGAGTGAGCATGGTACGTAGACTCTCCTTTCTGGATCTCCCAGTCGAGCAGGTTCAGTTTACATGGCCTCTTGTATCTGATTATCCAGGGACTAATGAATGTAAGCAAAGAAGACGGAGGCTGACACAATAGGTTCAGGCTCGTTAAGAGTAGGATTGATGCAGGCGGGAGAGAGTGTCCGCTTTTACATTCTTGTGACCTGGTCGGTATGAGACCTTGAACTGGAACAGGGTAAAGAATAACGCCCACCAGGTGTGAGAAGGCTTCTTCAGCATCCCCATTCCATATTATTACCTTCTGGTTCCGGCAAAGAAGGAAGTAAGGGGAGCAGCTATCGCACTATAATTTGCAAAGAAACGGCAGTAAAAGTTGGCGAAGCCCAAGAACCTTTGAAGTTGTTTCACAGAGTTTGGAATGGGCCAGTTGCGGACAGACTCCACGTTTCTCAGATCCATATGGACCCCGAGGGTGAGAGGATGTATTTGAGGAAATGTATTGTGGTCTTGTGGAATTCATATTTCTCGGCCTTCAGGTAGAGGTGGTGATGTTGTAGGCGTTGGAGGACTTGAGCTACATGTTGTTGGTGTTCAGTTATGTTGGATGAGTATATGAGAATGTCATCTATGTATATGAGAACGAACCGGTTTAACATGTCACGGAAGATCTCATTCATAAAGTTTTGGAATACAGATGGAGAGTTGGAGAGCCTGTGCGGCATAACCCGGTACTCATAGTGTCCGGCTGGGGTAATGAGCAGTCCACTCACCCTTACGAATTCTGATTAAGTTATAAGCGCTTGAAGTTCTAGTTTGCTGAAGATCTTGGCCTCCTGAAGTTCCTCCAGGGCTGCTGGGACTAGGGGCAATGTATACGCAAACTTGACAGTCTGTTCGTTTAGCATTAAGTAATCAATGCAAAGACCTCTGTCCTTCTTGGCGACAAAGAAAAAACTGGAGGTGGCTGGTGACGTGGAGGACAGAAACCTTGGTGTGGGGCCTCCTTTATGTACTCTTCCATGGCCGCTCTCTCTGGGACAGAAAGGGGGTATACACGTCCCTTGGGGATTTTAGCACCAGGTAGCAGGTCTATGGCACAGTCCCAGGGATGGTGAGGAGGTAGGTGTGTGGCTGCCATTTTGCTGAAGACATGGGAATAACTGTGATATACAGAGGGAATGGTTGGGATCGTGTTACCTTCAGGGCTTTCTACAGTGGTGGAGTGGAGTGGTGGGTAGATGAGTGAAGGAATTTTAATGAAGGGTTCTAGGCCAGGGATTTCTCCAGTTTTCCACGTAATGATGTGCTGATGCTGTTCAAGCCAGGGTCGGCCTATTACCATGTCCACTGTGGTATTCTCCAGGACTAGTAGGATGATGACTTTGGTGTTTAGATTGCCAATGTGGAGTGAGAGTGGTGGCGTGCAGAATCGCACCATGCCCTTGTGTAGGACTCGGCCTTGAATGGTGGTGATACCATAGGTGGTGGAATTTTGCTGACGTGGGAGGTGAAGACTGGCCAGATTACAAGATGAGATGAAATTCCCAGCTGCTCTGGAATCCACCAGGACTTTAACTGGGGAAAGTTGATTTTGATTCTTGATGTTAGCATCAATATGTGGAATTTGCGATAATGAAGGAAGTAAAGTAGTGGGCGGCGATCAGACAGGCCGAGTTCACAGGTGCAGACAGAGTTTTGCGGATGGCTTGAAGGAATGACTGAAGGGGATTGCTCGCAGGATCCTCTTGGGCTTCCATTTTCCAATGTTTTTCATTTTAAGGGCTGTTCTTCTGTCACGTTCTGGGTTAGGAGGTAAGTTCAAGCGGGAGCGTTTTTAATGATGACCAACGAATTAGGATCTCGCCGAGATACCAATCTACTTCAGTGTATCTAAACGAGCCAATTGAAGATTGGCATGCGCTAATCGCATCCAGCTGTCGCTGATCACAGCACGGGTATAAATAAGCAGCGGGTGCAGCGCATATTCAGCTTTTCGCTTCAGAGCCGAGCATGACTGTTCTGCTCCAAAGGCGATCTACGAGTATTGGAGTCTGGCGTTTCAGCAGAGGTCATTTTCCTGCATCGAGTGGATTGCCACAATCAGGCTGCACTACCCCTGTTTGTGTGCAAAGCGGCTATCCCCTGTTGCCTCAGCACTAAAAGAGTGATCGCGGGCGTCTTTTTAAAGACGGCGTTGTGTCTAGAAAACTCAACGCGTCTTGGAAGATAGCGTGGTTCTTGCTTCAGACGATCACTGCCTCGTGTGCCTGGGCTAAGCACGCTGAGGTGGCGGTTGTGGATGAATGATTTCCTTGCGGGAGGTGGTCATCTCGGAGTGATGGACGGGCTCTGTCACCTTGGAAAAAGGGGCGGAGCTTGTGTTTGCTCGACTTTTTGGGTTGTGACACAAAGCTTAAACTCTGCAACCAGTGGAGCTGCAAAGGGGCAGTCTGGACCCTCACGTGAGGTATCAGCTGTACCCTCTTGGGCTCCCCTGATGATCGGAAGTCAACCGCTGCATCGGAAGATCCATCGGAAGATCCACCCCAGTGGAGCGGTCAGTAGAGATGCAGCTGTGTCCCAATGCCATTTCCGCTTGCGCGGTGATCCTGTGCTCCCCTCCCGGCCTGCAGATACTGCCGGCTCTGAGCGGCAGTGCCTTGTGCGGCCTGTGGACAAGCTGTGTCTGCAGTACACGCTTTGGCGTTGTTGCAGGTTCATCAGGCCAAGGCACTGAATGATCTGCACAGGGGTGGTCATGACCGGAAGTTGTGAAAGAACTCCATACCGTGATGGACAGTGCTAACCAAAACCTCAACAAGGGCAGTTTCCTTTGTCTCTGGGTCCCCAGGAGAGCGAGGAGTTGAGCGGGCCAGTTCCGCCAACACAGTCGCTCTCTTCTTGGGCTAATATGCAGCAGTGAGAAGACTGGGAGGGCGAGACCAGCGGCCTAGCCGCCTCACTTCTGCGGGGATGCAGGTAAGAGTTGCACACACTCAGACCCGCTTGGACCGGCCGAGCCGGGTCCCTGCGCTCCCCCTCTCTGCCTCATCGCCTGCATGTTGGTGGTTCCACTCGAGCCGCTAGTTTGGTCTCTGGACTCGGCTATATGATTTAGTTCGCTGGCGTCCCCCAAGTTCAGTGGGATCCGCTGCTCGTCAGTGGGCGATGCGGGTGCCCCTGTCTTGCGTGCAGAGATTGCTGTCCTTCTAGTGAAGGCACGATAAAGCCAGTTCCTCCAGCCAATATGAGGTCGGGGGCTTACAGTGAATGAATACAGAGCTAAAGTACGAGAGAACAGATGCTGCTTTAACATGCTTTTATAGGACTGTCTGGTGCTGTTTTTGGTGCAGAATTGTCGCACAAGATATAAGACACTGACACTGTTATAATAAGAAAATATAATAATTCTTTAGTTGTAAGTCTGTTGAACACACAAAAAATAGTGACAGGAATCTCAGCTTTTTTCTCTTTTACAGAGCAGTATGTAGTAGTTGGTCCGGCTGATCCTGTTTTTGCCATAGCTGGTGAAGATGTGATTCTGCCCTGTTCAGTCAAACCCAGCATCAGTGTTGAGGACATGAGAGTGGAGTGGATTAGACTACATCTGAAAGACTGACAACTAGTGCATCTCTATGAGGATCATGAAGACAGAAACACAGAGTAGATTGTATCCTACAGAGGAGAACAGAACTGAATCATCAAGAACTAGAGAGAGGAGATGCATCACTCAAACTCTCATCAGTCCGAGTCTCTGATGAAGTCCAAATTTTGGTATGATGACATCACTATTAATGTCACTGTTGATGGTAAGGAAACCGTTGAAAGCAATACAAATATTTAATGGCTTTATTAGATGTATATGTTGCTTTTTTATGATATTGTTTTATATACTCAATCAATGATGTTGATGATGTTGATGTTGTAGGACGTCCTCCAGTGATCACTGTAGATGGGTTTGATCGTTCAGGAGGACTTCATCTACAGTTTGACTCTGAAGGCTGGAACCCTGAACTTGTTCTTGAGTGGCTGAACAGAGAAGGAGTTGGTTTGAGTTCAGAAACTACAGAGATGCAGAAAAAATAGATGGGTTCAGTGTGAAACACACCATCACTGTATATGAGAGAGACGACAAGATTCACTGCAGGATCAGACTGAGACATCACATGCTGGAGACACAGATTATCACCTCAAGTATGTACTGACATGTTCATTTCTGATTCAGTAAAACTATTCAATTATTTATTAATAAATTAGATTTTCTTTTCTTTTTTAATTTTACTGTGCCTGAACCATTCAGAGCTTAACATGATATATTTTAATAAACCCATACTTAAACAATGTACTCAATTACTGGACTGCTTTGTAGGTAAAAGGTTTAGTTCTTGGAGGACTTCAATCATCCTGATTTCAGTAGCTGTTGTGCTCAGTGTGATTGCTGGAATACTGATAGCTGTGTTTGCTCAGAAAAACAGAGATACATTTATATTTTATTGTTATTTTTATATCTTACTACTACTACTTTTAACGTTTTACTTATCTTTGTTATTTTTTTCAATCTAAGCTAAAATGTATATTTTATTTAAACATGGCTTCATATGAACATTCTTGTTTACTTGTATTCTTGGTTGATCACGATTCATGTTTTATTGCAGTCAAATGCAATACAATGCGGTGCAAGTGTTTTCTAGTTTCAGTCCAGTAGCGGTTTTCATTTTCCCACCCAGCACCATATTGTTCAACTAGCAAATGTATTTGTGTGTTTTGTAACATTTAATTAACAGACATTGCGTGTTCATATACTTTTTTGATGTACTTATCTCCTGTGATATGTAGTTAGTGTTCCTCAATCTCAAATTATATGTTATGTGTTTTCACTGAATGCTGTTTTTGTCTTTTTAAAAAAATAATCTTCAGTTTATGACCAACTACAGGATGAGAAGGAAAATATTCAAAATGGTGATGTGACGATGGCCGTTGATCGTAGCAGTGAATGGGCAGTAAATCAGGCACAGAACTCTGAGGTTTCAAGAGGAAAAAAATGGATTTAATTCACAGCTCCTAAAGTGCATTCAGCATAGAAATGATCTTCCAAGAAGAAAATAGAAACCAGAAAAACAAAGTACAAAATAAATCAAAACAACAAAATTCATATCAAGGCTTGCACTTAACAAGGGAATCAGGAGAAAGGTTGGCTACTACTCCAACTAAACATCCCATCTGTCTCCCCCTCTCTTGGAACAATAGTTAGCCTTTTATAGGTGAGGCACCTCCCTAAATTCAAATAGCCCAATCCCACAGTTTCTTCTAAAACTGCTACTGAAAAAGACACACATTGATGATACAAACAACCCAATTGACATCTTAAACTGTTTTCACTTTTCCCCTATACAAACATTTGTCCAAAAGACATACAAAAGAAAAACAATATCCACATGGGTGTGGAACAGACTCCTCCCTTTCCATTGATGGAATAAATAGGGCTTCCTGTTGCGGGCGGCCCCTCCTACTAGGAAGCACCAAAGGAAAGGTAAGACAAAGAAAACCATAACTTAATTACTCAAATGTCATTTGTTAATACAATTTTCTCTTGTTTTACAGACTAAGAAACCACCACCAAAACATAAGTCACACTGGAATGTGCACCTTCCATGTGACTGGAAAAATAAAAAGAAACAAATAAAGTTATTTCAAACAAAACCTTGTGGTATGGTTATTCATGTTTATGTATCTAACATCCTTACTTCATCACAGGTGAATTTATCTTTATGTCATTGTACAGTTTTAACTATATGTGTTCATTTATTTTATGAACCTTATAGGACCACATTAAATTGCCACCAGTTGTTTATATAATGTATATTTATTCAGGTATTGTCACAGCTGTTTAAAAAAACACAATATCCAGTAGAGCTGGATCTAGGTATTATTTACTGAAAAAAAAACACAAAAGAAACATCATACTTGCAAAAACATGACAAACTGAAAATGCTAAAACTAAAACTAAACAAGAAAAAAAAAAAAAAAAACAGAAACTAATTATGACATGCACTAGATGTACACTGTATGACGTAAATACTATAAACACTAAAAGATCATAACTTGTTTGTTGTAAAAATGAAAAAAAAATCTCATATTTTTCTGAATTTTTTTAGAATGTGATAAATTTTTGCAAAGTCAGAAGATAATTATACAAAAAGGTGAATTTGTTTATGCGGCTTTATTAAAATATGAATGGACCTTTTGATTATCTTACAAGATAATACAAGATGTATATTGACATTGTGACCAGTCGGCTGCCCCTCCCTTTATTGTCATCATCACCCGTCCTTTATTCGCCGCCCTTCACCAGGCTCCCGACGGGAGTGGGTGTGTTCTAGAGGAGGGCGTGGTATTGTTCAGGTCTGGCGGCGTGTGACGAGGCACACCTGAAGTGCATTTAGCTTCGTCACCGTCGCCGTTAAATGCCGTCGCGCCTCTCCTCGAGAGACCGGTCTCTTCCCCGTGCATGCACGCTGGTGTCCTCGTGGGTCCAGGAAGAAGCGCGTCGTGGGGCGTAGTCCAGGCGACGACCGCACCGTGTCGGCTGACGGGGCCAGGATGCTGAGCCGTTTATCCCCTCGACCGGAGGAAAGAAGCGACGGAGATGCAGCGGAAGAAGCCGCCGCCCCGCGCCCCCAAACAGGGAGAGGGGAGCGCGTGCGGCCGCCGGACTCCGCCCCTTACCTGGACCCTGCCCCTGGAACACTACCTGACCTGGCACTTCCCCTGCAGCACAACGAGGGCACCAGTTCCCCCTTTGTATTTGGACACTTTCTCCCTGGACACTTTATTTTGTATTTATTTTGTTAATAAAAGCCTCTCCGAGGCCTGACGCCACGCCCACTGTGTCTGTCGTTGGCTCCTCCCGTCACAACATATATAATTCATTATATTTAAAAGATATGTAAACTGTATAAAGAGTTCTTGGATTATGTTGGTCTATAAGTGCTCTTTACTGATGATTGATTTAAAGATGAATTCTGGTATAAACCTAACAGCATACTTTCTATTTATAGCGATCATACATTTAAGAACACACACAGGTGAGTAAAAATCTTTTTATGTCACTTATTGTAATCATTTTGGCTGATTTGATGAGATTTTTCTATATTTTTCTCAGTGAATTTGATTCTGGATGCTGATACGGCTCATCCACGTCTTACTGTGTCTGATGATGGGAAACAAGTGAAAGATGGAAAGAATCGAATGGAAGGAGTGTATGGAAAAAAGAGAAACATGAAAGGTTTGATGAAAATCTTGGTGTTCTCGGGAAGGATGGATTCTCCTCTGGGTGTTTCTACTTTGAGGTGCAGGTGAAGGACAAAATTCATTGGATTTAGGAGTGGTCAGAGAATCTGTGGACACAAAGGGAAGGATCCGTCTGAGTCCGAAGGATGGATACTTTACTGTGAGTCAGAGATATGAGATGTATTGTGCTCATGAGTCTTTGTATGTCCCTCTCTCTCTGAGAGTGAATCCTCAGAGGTTTGGTGTGTTTGTGGATTACGAGAAGGGTCTCGTCTCTTTTTATGATTTGGAGTTCATGTCTCATATCATCAGAATCAGAATCACTTTATTGCCAGGTATGTTTGCACATACGAGGAATTTGTTTTAGTGACAAAAACTCTAGAGTGCAACACGATAACAAGACAAGACAGATATAAAGAGAATTATGTACAACATACAAAAAATAAATAAATAAAATGTGCAACACAGCAAATATAAAAATATAGAAAAAATAAAAATATATACTATAAACATTCAAGTGTAACAGGAATTATTTTTGTGCAGTGTTGTGTGCAATCTGTATGTTAAATAAGTAAGTGTCCTCAAGTGTTCAGGACATGGACTGCCTCGGGGAAGAAACTGTTCCTGTGTCTGGCTGTCCTGGTATTCAGTGCTCTGTAGCGGCGACCAGACGGCAACAGTTCGAATATGGAGTGTGCGGGATGTGAGGGGTCCAGAGTGATTTTCTTAACCCTTTTTTTAATGTGGATAGGTACAGTTCTTGGAGAGTGGGGAGGTTGTACCAATGATTCTCTCAGAAGTCCTGACTACCCTCTGTAGTCTTCTGAGGTCATGGTTGGTAGCTGAGCTGAACCAGACAGTTATGGAAGTGCAGAGGATGGATTGTATAATGGCCGAGTAGAACTGTTTCAGCAGCTCCTGTGGCAGGTTAAACTTCCTCAGCTGACGAAGGAAGTACAGTCTCTGCTGGGCCTTTTTAACAATGGAGTCGATGTGAGTGTCCCACTTCAGGTCCTGGGAGATTGTGGTGCCCAGGAACCTGAATGACTCCACTGTTGCCACAGTGCTGTCCATGATGGTGAGTGGGGGAGTGTAGGGAGTTCCTCCTGAAGTCCACTATCATCTCCACTGTTTTGAGCATGTTGAGCTCCAAGTTGTTCAGACTGCACCACTCAGCCAGCTCTTTGACCTCCTGTCTGTAAGCAGACTCGTCACCGTCCTGTATGAGGCCGATGACTGTGGTGTCGTCTGCAAACTTCAGGAGTTTGACAGAGGTGTCTTTAGAGCTGCAGTCATTTGTGTAGAGGAGAAGAGCAGTGGGGAGAGGACACAACCCTGAGGGGCTCCAGTGCTGGTTGTGCGGGTGCTGGATGAGAATTTTCCCAGCCTCACTACCTGCTGTCTGTCTGTCAGGAAGCTGCTGATCCACTGACAGACGGAGGTGGGCACCGAGAGCTGGGTTAGTTTGGGGTGGAGGAGGTTTGGTATGATGGTGTTGAAGGCCGAACTGAAGTCCACAAACAGGATCCTCACATAAGTCCCTGGTCTGTCTAGGTGTTGCAGAACATAATGCAGACCCATATTGACTGCATCGTCCACTGACCTGTTTGCTCTGTCACGCAAACTGCAGGGGAGTCCAGTAGGGGTCCTGTAAAGTCCTTCAGATAACCCAGAACCAGTTTTTCAAATGATTTCATGACCACAGACGTTAGAGCCACGGGTCTGAAAATCATTAAGTCCATTAATCTTGGGTTTCTTTGGGATGGGGATGATGGTGGAGCGTTTGAAGCATGAAGGTACTACACACAGCTCCAATGATCTGTTGAAGATCTGAGTGAAGATGGGGGCCAGTTGGTCAGCACAGGTTTTCAGACAGGCTGGAGTCACACCGTCTGGGCATGGTGCCTTTCTTCTTTTGTTCTTCCTGAAGACCTGGCACACGTCATCTTCGCTGAGTTGAAGGGCAGGTGTGGGGAGAGGGGGATTACAGGAGGTGAGAATTGTTCCTTTTCAAACCTGCAGTAGAACTCGTTCAGGTCGTCTGCCAGTTGTTGATTTGCCACAGTGCTGGGGGGTGGTGTCTTGTAGTTGGTGATGTCTTTCAGACCTTTCCACACAGAAGCGGTGTCACTAGAGGAGAACTGGGTGCGAAGCTTTCAGAATAATTCCTCTTCGCCACTCTGATCTCCTTTTCTAGTGTGTACTTGGCCTGCTTATACAAGGCTCTGTCCCCTATCCTGCGAGCATCTTCTTTGGCTTGACGGAGCTGACTGAGTTTAGCAGTGAACCATGGTTTGTCATTGTTGTAAGTTAAATAAGTCCTGGTAGGAATACATATGTCCTCACAGAAACTAATATATGATGTTACAGTTTCTGTGAGCTCAAATCAGATCTGTGGCAGCAGCTTCAAAGACAGTCCAATCAGTGAGAGAAAAGCAGGTTTGTAAATCCCACTCTGCTTCGTTAGTCCATCTTTTTACAGTCCTAAGAACAGGTTTAGCTGATTTCAGCTTTTGCCTGTAGGTCGGTATGAGATGGACCAAACAGTGATCAGAAAGATCCCTGTTAGTCCGGGTAAGCAGAAGGAGTTCGTCCCATTTTGTTGGGTAGAGAGCGGAGGTTCGCCAAGTGAATGCTGGGCAACGCGGCGTTAGAGTCCACGTTGTCTGAGTTTCACAAGCGCGCCGCCCGTTTCCCCGTCTGCGCGGCCTTGGGCTTTTGACCAGCACCGCTGCTCCGCTAACTACGATGTTCAACAAGACGTCAGAATAATCAAAGACCGGTGAAATATTTTGCGGAGTGGTCTGCGAATGTTCAGCAGTTCATCCCTGGTAAAAACGATGGTGTTTGATAAACAAAAAACAGGAAAAACTAACAAAAACAACACGAGCACTTGAGAGCGAAGCACCGAGGCTGCCATTCGCGGCGCCATCTTGAATCATCTTCTATTACACTGATCAGTCTTTTAAGGAGAAACTATCCATTTGTTAGTTTGGGGATCTGTGGAATGAAAACTCCACACCACTGATCATCTGTGATGATTAACGATGACAACAAAATGAAAGAAAATACAAATTAAAAAAAACAACAACAATGTAATAGCAATAAATATAATCTTATATATTTGACTTGGAGGAATTTGGGAATTTTGAGCTAGAGCAGATCATAATGAAAAGCATCATGAAGTCATCGGTTCCTTCTTAAAGTACTTACTGTTGTTGATGAATCTCTATAATGAGCAAAGCTGGAATAAAACAACTAGTTCAGATATTAAGTTTTCACTTGTGTCACATTTTACACACTTGTTTTGATGAATTTACTGTAATGCAGAAAGAATAAAGAATTATTAGATCTAGAACAGATGAATACATGATTTTAAGTTCATTCATGTTTTCATGCATGTATAGCTATCTGCCGATTAATTGATTTTGAGTAAAGTTCACTCAAAAGAAAATGCTTGTGTCTTTCCAACCTTGTTTTTGCTATCAGCAATGTTTTTGTGTTTAATACATACAAAAATACATACTAAAATTTTGACTGGCGAATATCATTTGATGAGATTTGGTTGAAAATATCATTTATTCAATATTTTGTCTCCTCTGTGTCTCTCCATAAGCACCGTAGCACCATATTTTGGAAAATATACACTGAACGCACTACAAGAACTGTTCCTTGTTAGCGGGGTCACAAGGAATGTGCTGTTTGGTTGAAATCAAAGTGTGGTGGACTCAAATGAAGGTGTAGAACCATCTCAAGGATGATCAGAAGAAATGGACAGCACCTGAGTTAAATATATGAGTATCAGAGCAAAGGGTCTGAATACTTAGGACCATGCGATTTTTCATTTTTTCTTTTTAATAAATCTGCAAAAATGTCAACAATTCTGTGTTTTTCTGTCAATGTGGAGTGCTGTGTGTACATTCATGAGGGAAAAAATTAACTAAAATGATTTTAGCAAATGGCTGCAATATAACATAGAGTGAAAAATTTAAGGATCTGAATACTTTCCGTATAAACTGTATATTACACTTTATGATAAAAGGAAAAAGGACCAAATAGGAACCTATCTGCAGGGTATTATAAGAAATCAAATAGGAAGAAACATGCTAAAGCACTTTTGTATGCGTTTATGAGTGTGTATATGTTTGTATCTAACATTAAATGTTTGTAATATTGAATGTGATTAGAATTCAAACAAACACAAGATGTTTATTAGTTAAGTTTTAACTAGTATAGTGGGAGGGAGTTGTAGTCACTTAAGATGGTCATGATAAGAGCAAGTAAAACTAAAACAGGAATGATCTCCGCACGATCTCTCATATCATCTTATTTATTCACTCTCTTAAAGTTTCAAGGTAAGTCATGGTAGAACCAATAAATGCTTTTACCTAGAAGTCTACAATGATTACCTTCATTTAGACATTCTACGTGTTTAACATAAAGAAAACAAAATGCATGTTAACATTCTGTGCGTTTTCTGATCATAAACTCTTTTTCTAATATTTTTCCTTTTAGCATTCCTGTCCTTCAGAGATGAAGTTTATTTGTTTGACCTTCTTGATTATTTATGGAATTACAGATTCAAGATCAGGTAATTATTTGAATTCAAAGTGTGTTCATCATGTGTAAATGAAAGATGAAGACAGATATAATAAGTAACATTTATAAGGGTCAGTGTACAATCAGCCGGTCATAGTCCAACTGAAGGAGTTAGTTTTGCCTTAATACCAGGTTTACTGTACGTTATGCAGCTTAATGCACAAACACTTGTCAAATAAACAAATATTCAAAACTGTTTTGTTATCCTGTACAAAGTACACTGCAAAAAAAATCATATAGAAATCAAGGCTTTTTATGACTGGAAAGTACTGTAACGTTGTCATAGATAATAATCATTATTCAGAAATATTTGACCACAAGATTGATCAGAATCAGGTATTTTAAAGAACAAATAGTCACATTGATAAAAGTGTACACAGGCTTTGTTGTGTGTAGTTTTATGTAGTAAATGAATCCTGAGAACAGATGAGCTGACTTTGTAAGATAAAAACAACAAATACTGCTTTACATGGAAACATTTTTAGGAATCAAATGTGTCTTGTGTTGTTTCTTATAATGTGAAAGAAGATGATGATTCTAAACGGTTAAAACTGTAGAACAAACAGACTGCCTGTTGCTGCTGCTCCACAAAGGCCAAAAATGCCATAAAAGTCATATCAGTCCGTAGTTTTTTGTAGGGAACAGACTAAGGAACCAAATTTTGTTGCCATTATGTCAAATGTGATGTTATGTGATAAATTTACATGTGAGTCAATGAGCGGTGTCAATGACATTATACAACTCTCAGGGAGGTAACATGTTTTGGACCGCTTTTAACCTTTTTGTTCTTTTGGAGGTTAACTGTCCAGCAGTATATGAACATTATGCAGGATATCTCTTTTTGTAGAAAGACAGTTGTATAAATTTGGAATAACACAAGGCTCAGTAAGAAATGGGATCTCAGTTCACATGTTGAAGTAAAGACAAAATCTTTAAAACTGTATCATTTACATGTCCTTTTTCTCTTATAACAGAGCAGTATGAAGTAGTGGGATTTGTGGATCCTGTTTTTGCTGTAGCTGGTGAAGATGTGATTCTGCCCTGTTCAGTCAAACCCAGCATCAGTGTTGAGGACATGAGAGTGGAGTGGTTTAGATCTGACCTGAAAGACTCACAACTAGTGCATCTCTATGAGGATCATGAAGACGGCAATGCAGAGCAGATTGAGTCCTACAGAGGGAGAACAGAACTGACTCATCAAGAACTAGAGAGAGGAAACGCATCACTCAGACTCTCATCAGTCCGAGTCTCTGATGAAGGACGTTACAAGTGCTTTATTCAGTCCAAATCCTGGTATGATGACGTTACTGTTGATGTCAGTGTTGAAGGTGAGTGAACCAATGAAGTTTAGATATGAAGCTTTGGTGTTTAGGGAAGACTGGGATGTTTGTAACTCGAGGTGCGTTCCAATTGACAGGGTCCCTACACAGTGTTCACTACTCCCTTCCCTAAGTAGTGTCTGTTGAAGTGGATTTAGCTGACAATAATCGCTCATTCAAATACCCTGCAAAATCATGAAAGAATATCAACGGCAGGGTCATGCAGATTATGATGTTACATTAATAAAATTGTAATTTATTTTACTTTCAAATTTAAACACATATGAAATACATATACAGTTACGTATATTATATAGTCAAAATGTATATGTTTAGCCTACAGATAGTGTCAGGAACGAACTCGGATTCATTTGCAGGTGTTGAACTTAAATTTATTTATCGTCTTAGAACAGAACTTGACTGAGGCAGAGGAACAGAAGACTAAAAATCAGATAATAAAAAAAAACAAAAAAATCAAAAACAAGTCCCCAGTCAATCCATTAGGCAGAGAGCGTCTGGTATGAGGAATCCTCTCAAAAGTCTCTACCACAGTCCAGCTGATTGATCCCAGCTTAAGATCCAAAAAGGGGCAGGTGAGGATGAGCTGCCAAACACAGCACCAGAGGAACCAGGTCTGGAACAGGCGAGCAGAGATTTGGGGAAAACACAAGGCAGAACAAACACGGAGTAAAACTAAAAAATAGCAGCTATTCTTGGAGCCTACACAGACAAGGCAGGACAGGACAGGACAGGATTAGACATTACAGGACTGGCTACCAAAGCAGTGTCTTCACACTACTACCGTCAGACACAAGACTGCAAACAAAGGGAGCTTAAGTAGGGGAGCAATTAAGGAGCTAATGAGCCACAGGTGAGAAGGCAGCTAAAGTGATTAATCAGATGACAATGGGGCGGGAAACACAAGCACATGGCAGACTGTTTGACAGACAAAAACAAAAACAAACTGATCAGACTGAAGTCGTGATAGTACCCCCCCTCCCAGGAGCGCCACCTGGCGCCCCAGAGGAGCCCACCTCGTCGCCGGCGGAAGTCCTCAACCAGAGTCTGATCCAGAATGTCCCGGGCCGATATCCAACTCCTCTCCTCCGGTCCGTAACCCTCCCAGTCCACCAGGAGCTTTCTCACAGTGTACACTGGAGTGCCATCCACTATACGGGGGGGAGGGGGGGTCGGGGTAGAACTCACAGGATTAAGAGGGGAACGAAACACAGGCTTAACCCTGGACACATGAAAGACAGGGTGGACCCAACCAAGCGTGTTGGGAAGCTTGAGCCACACCGCCACTGGACTCAGAACCTTGGTGATAGGATATGGACCAATGAACCTAGGCGCCAGCTTGCGAGAAGGCACCCGGAGAGGCAGGTCCTTGGTGGAAAGCCATACCTTCTGACCACACACATACGGAGGAGCGGGGGTCCTGTGACGGTCGGCCGCTGCTTTGGTCCGTCTGCAAGCCCGGGCCAAGACCTCCTTAGCCCTCCTCCAGGTGCGACGACACCGACGAACGAAGGCTAAGGCAGACGGGACCGCAGCCTCGGGTTCCTGAGTGGGGAAAAGGGGTGGTTGATAACCCATAGAACATTGAAAGGGAGACATACCTGTGGACGCTACAGGAAGGGAATTGTGGGAATATTCGACCCACGGTAGCTGCTGGCTCCAGGAGCTCGGACTGTGTGATGCCATACAGCGGAGAGCTCTCTCGAGATCCTGGTTGGCTCGCTCGGACTGCCCATTGGTCTGGGGGTGAAAACCTGAAGACAGACTCGTAGAGGCCCCGATCTGTCTACAGAACTCTTTCCAAAACCGGGAGACAAATTGTGGTCCTCTGTCGGAGACCACATCTACCGGAAGGCCATGAATCCGGAAGACGTGGTCCACCACCACCTGTGCGGTCTCCTTGGCGGAAGGGAGTTTGGGCAAAGGGATAAAATGGGCTGCTTTGGAGAAGCGATCCACCACCGTCAGTATCACGGTGTTGCCTTTTGATGGGGGAAGACCAGAAACAAAGTCAAGGGCCAGGTGTGACCATGGACGAGAGGGAATGGGCAAGGGCTGCAACAGACCAACAGGAGGCTGGTTAGAAGTCTTATTTTGAGCGCACACCGAGCAAGCCAACACAAACTGCCTGACATCGGAAGCCATGGATGGCCACCAAAATCGCTGACGGATGGTAGCCAGCGATCTCCGAACCCCTGGGTGACAGGCTACCCTGGACTCATGACCCCACTGGAGAACCTCAGGACGCAGGGGAGCCGGCACAAACAACCGACCCTCCGGGCACCCCTCTGGTACCTCCCCCTCCCGTCCGGCCTTCCTCACTCGCTGCTCGATGTCCCAGGAGAGGAACCCCACCACCACCCCCTTGGGGAGAATGGTATCAGGATCCAGATCCCTCCCAGGACCCTCAAACAGACGAGAAAGGGCATCAGGTTTGGTGTTCTTAGATCCGGGCCGATACGAGAGGGAGAAGTTAAACCGCCCAAAGAAGAGTGCCCAGCGAGCCTGGCGAGCATTTAACCTCTTGGCTGAATGGATATATTGCAGGTTCTTATGATCCGTCCATACCAAGAAGGGCTGTGCAGCTCCCTCCAGCCACTGGCGCCACAGCCAGCCTGACTGCCAGCAGCTCCCTGTTACCTATGTCATAATTTCGCTCTGCAGGGCTCAGACGGTGAGAGAAAAATGCACATGGGTGCACCTTCTCATCTCTAGGGGACTGTTGGGATAGAACCGCACCTACCCCGACCTCTGAAGCATCTACCTCAACAATAAACTGACGTTCAGGATCTGGAAGACAAAGAACAGGAGCAGAGATGAAACGGGACTTAAGAACATCAAAGGCCTCCTGAGCCTGAGAATTCCACCTGAACGATACTTTAGGAGAGGTAAGTGCCGTTAAGGGTGCAGCGACCAGGCCAAAGTTCCGGATGAATCGCCTATAGAAGTTGGCGAAGCCCAAGAACCGCTGCAGTGCCTTCCGAGAATCGGGGGTTGGCCACTCGGCTACGGCTCTTACCTTGGCAGGATCAGCTTTAATCCCCTCCGCTGAAATAATATGCCCCAAGAACGAAACTGACTTGGCGTGGAACACACACTTCTCCGCCTTGGCATAAAGCTGGTTCTCCAGCAGCCGTTGTAGCACCTGACGAACATGTTGAGTGTGTACCTGCAACGAGGGGGAGAAGATGAGAATATCATCAAGATACACAAAGACAAATCTGTTTACCATGTCCCTCAACACGTCATTGATCAGGGCCTGGAAGACAGCTGGGGCATTGGTAAGCCCGAAGGAAGGACCCGGTATTTAAAGTGTCCCGTAGGGGTGTTAAAAGCTGTCTTCCACTCATCCCCCTCACGGATGCGGACCAAATGATAGGCGTTGCGGAGGTCTAGTTTAGTAAAGACCTTGGCTCCCTGTAGTAACTCAAAGGCAGAGGACATCAGAGGTAGAGGATACCTGTTCTAATGGTGATGTCATTCAGACCTCGATAATCGATGCAAGGACGCAGGGAGCCATCCCTCTTCTTAACGAAGAAGAACCCAGCACCAGCAGGTGAGGAAGAGGGTCGGATGAGGCCGGCATTTAAGGACTCCTTAATATACTTGTCCATGGCCTCTCTTTCAGGACTAGACAGGGCGTACAAACGCCCTCTAGGCGGAGAAGTGCCTGGGAGGAGATTGATGGCACAGTCGTACGGCCGGTGAGGAGGTAAGGATGTGGCTCGAGATTTACTGAAGACCCGACAAAGATCATGGTACTCCGCCGGGACCCCAGAGAGATCAGCGGTCTCCATCTGAAACACAGAAGACACAGAGACAGGAGACAAGGCAGCACCCAAACATGAAGCAAGACAAGACTGACTCCAAGATAGCACAGAATTGCCTAACCAATCCACGTGAGGCTTGTGCTGCACCAACCACGGGTGCCCCAGGACAACAGGGGCTCCCGGGGAGTCAAGAAGGTACAGCTCAATTACCTCACGGTGATTGCCAGAGACCACTAGGCTTACTGAGGGAGTGCAATGGGTGATAGAGAAGAGAAGGAGGCCATTGAGAGAGCGAACGGGGATGGGGAAAGGGAGAGGAATGGCAGGAATGCCCCACTGAGCTGCGACCGAGGTGTCCAAAAAATTGCCCTCAGCTCCCGAATCCACAAGAGCTGGGCAAGAGTGAACAGAATCCTGGAACTGAATGGACACAGGAAGCAGGGTACGAGACTTGGGAGACTCGGAGCATGGAAAAGCGCCCATCAGGATTCCCCGACTTGCTGATGGACCCCGGCCTTTTAAAGAACACTGGATGGCCCTGTGTCCAGGCTTCCCACAGTATAGGCAAAGGCCTCGAGTCAGTCGATCCTGCTTCTCCTTAGCAGTTAGATGAAGGTGGCCCACCTGCATGGGTTCAGGGTCGGCTGTAGGAGGTGAGGTGGCGAGAGTGGAGTTGGTTACTCTGTCACCCAAGGTCCAGGAGGACCGAGCAGTCCACCGCTGGCGGCGACGCTGAAGTCGTCCTTCCACGCGCAGTGCCAGTTCCACCAGGGAGTCAAGATCACGAGGCAGTTCATGGGTGACAATCTCATCCTGAATCTCATCGTCCAGCCCCTCCCGAAACCTGGCTCGCAAAGCAGCCTCATTCCAGTCACAGGTGGCCGCCAGAGTTCTAAATTGGATGAGGTAGTCTGTGACTGAACGATCGCCCTGCCTCAGCCGCACCAGCTGGGAGGCTGCCTCCTCTCCTGAGCAGATCGGTCAAACAACTTGATCATCTCGGCACGGAACTCCAGGAAAGTGGCACAGAAAGAAGCGCGAGCATCCCACACTGCAGTTGCCCAATCCCGAGCCCTTCCTTTAAGGAGGGTGATCACAAATGCCACCCGAGACTCTTCTGTGGCATAACGACGGGGCTGGAGCGCAAAGACCAAGGAGCACTGGGACAGGAAGGCCCGACACGAATTAGGGAGGAGGATTGTTGGTGTGGGGTTCTGGACCCATCTGAGGTGAAAAATGGGCCAGAGTGGCAGCAGGGCGGCTGACCTGAGTCTCTTGCTGGAGCTCCTGCACCTTGACACTGAGCTCAGCAACCTGGGTTATCAGAAGGTCAATGTCTCTTGAGGTAACGGTTTCTTGGGTAGCATGCTGGTCAAGGAGAATGCCCTGTTGAATCACAGCAGTCCTGACTTGGACGTCTCCTGCTGAATCCATTTCTGGTCTGACCGTTCTGTCAGGAACGAACTCGGATTCAGTTGCAGGTGTTGAACTTAAATTTATTTATCGTCTTAGAACAGAACTTGACTGAGGCAGAGGAACAGAAGACGTAACATCAGATAATAAAAAACAAGTCAAAAACAAGTCCCCAATCACTCAGGCAGAGAGCATCTGGTATGAGGAATCCTCTCAAAAAGTCTCTACCACAGTCCAGCTGATTGATCCCAGCTTAAGATCCAAAAAGGGGCAGGTGAGGATGAGCTGCCAAACACAGCACCAGAGGAACCAGGTCTGGAACAGGCGAGCAGAGATCTGGGGAAAACACAAGGCAGAACGAGCACCGAGTAAAACTAAAAAAACAAAATCTATTCTTGGGCCGGACAGGACAGGACAGGACAGGACAGGACAGGACAGGACAGGACAGGACAGGACAGGACAGGACAGGACAGGACAGGACAGGACAGGACAGGACAGGACAGGACAGGACAGGACAGGACAGGACAGGACAGGACAGGACAGGACAGGAAACCAGAGCAGCGTCTTCACACTACAACGGTCAGACACAAGACTGCAAACAAAGGGAGCTTAAGTAGGGGAGCAGTTAAGGAGCTAATGAGCCACAGGTGATAAGGCAACTAAAGTGATTAATCAGATGACAATGGGACGGGGAACACAAGCACATGGCAGACTGTTTGACAGACAAAAACAAAAACAAACTGATCAGACTGAAGTCGTGACAGATAGTGGTTTCTTTACCTCACGCAGCCTCATTAACTGAAAGAGCAAATAAAAAGACAGCCGTTTTTAGCCGGTTTTAATTAAACTTATTAATACATTACAATATACAAATATAACTCATCAGCATTCAAAATAATCTAGTTCGTATAATAATAACATTTATTGCAACTGCTCCATTGCTTCCAATCATTAAAAAACTCTGACTGGTAAAGCAGTGCACAAAGATAGATGGGTGATTTTCCCATTTACGCTTCCTGTGAACATGTTCGTTCCCTTCGGAATGTCAGAATACCCTGTGAAGTTCACTTTGCAGTTCACTTACGTTCAAATGGAACACACCTTCGGGGTCAGTCGTAAAGGGTCTGCAGGGTTACAGAAATATCATGTTTAGCAGATTGTCACACAACTTTCATGGTTTACTCCTTCTGGACCCACAAAGATTGAACGCATTGAAATGAGCTGGTGTATAAGCGTTTGACACAACTATGAAAGTGACTAACAAGCACACAGTGCCGTATGTTTTTATATGTTATCTTTAGCCCTTTTGAATTACAAGTAGAGTTGGGGTTGATCTGAATGCATGTACAAAACCTCCATATATTTAGCATTTCAAGTCAACATAAATTAATAGCACACAAATGTAATATAATATCAGTGTTAGAGATAAAAAGTGCATGCATTTTCTTTATTTTCTATGGCAATTATCACTTAAAATTACAGACCTTATATTTTGCTCTTTCATTATGTAGTTTGATACGCTTGTCAGCATTAAACTAATAAAAATGTCAGACAAAAGACAGGTTTATGGACTGAAGACGCATTTTCTTTATTTGTAGCTGTAGGACGTCCTCCGGTGATCACTGTAGATGGGTTTGATGATTCAGGAGGACTTCATCTACAGTGTGACTCTGAAGGCTGGAACCCTGAACCTGTTCTTGAGTGGCTGAACAGAGAAGGAGTCCGTTTGAGTTCAGAAACTACAGAGACACACAGAAACACAGATGGGTTCAGTGTGAGACACACCATCACTGTATATGAGAGAAACAGCAAGATTCACTGCAGGATCAGACTGAGACATCACATGCTGGAGACACAGATTATCACCTCAAGTATGTATTTACACTTATTTTTAATTATGTTTTTATGGTAATTTTATGATGTAGAATGGATAAATTAATTATCAACTTAATGCATTAAATTATTTTAGCTGTTATTATTTACGTTGTATTGTACATTTAATAAAAAAATCACTGTGCAATTATATATGCATGACATAATATATAGTGTATTTATATGTACAGTCATGTGAAAATCTGTAAAAACCCACATGGCCCAGTGTGAAAAAGTCCTTAGCAGCAACAACTGCACTCAAGTGTTTGCGATATATATCTTGAAAAGATTACATTATTAATCCTTTCAATCAAACAGTAATAAATGTTTGACTGGACACAATAAGATCGATCTGAATCACTGTTTTGTTTGGCAGATAAAAGGTTTAATCCTGGGAGGACATCGATCATCTTGATTTCAGCTGTTTTTGTACTCGTTGTGATTGCTGGAATGCTGATAGCTGCATGTGTTCGTAAAAACAGAGGTAAGATTCAAGTTTGTTTATTATTTAATATATTTAATGTAACTAAATCAGGGAGTCTAGAGCTAGTTGTCATATGGTCCCTGTCTGACGGTCCACTCAGATTTGTTCTTTGGGACTGAGAGGACAGGTTTGTGCTTCTCTCTCTATCATCATTTCCTTGGTCAGACCTCGGCTGGATGTTCTAGATACAACAAACATCTCTAAGACAGATAGTGATGCCGTGTGCATCGATGTTCAATCTCAGAACCACAACGAGGGCTTTGTTTGCACTGGCACATGAACTCCCTAGAACTGTTGGCTATGCCCTTGGCTTTTGACCTCTGATATAAATCGCATACATAAGTGGCAGAAGTAGATCATCAGGGATCAATCATCAATCATCAGGGCAGTGTCTGCTCGCCATCTGAAGTTGCTGTGAGTCTTTAACACTCCAGAAATCCTCATTGGTGAGGCCAACACACTCTCATGACGAGTCACGCTCCGAGGAGAGTGGAGACTCTCCCAGGAAGCTGCCCGGTGATTTGCCGTTGATTTGGGGAGACGCAGGAAGACCTGTTTGCCACACATTAATCATCCTTCCATTGCTCCCTGAGGTTCCCTCGGCGCACATGTAGCTCACAGCTAGACCTGTGCAAGTACAAAATTTCATGCTGTAGTGGCCCCTGGGAAAATACTCAGTCATTTTCAATGACTGACATCAGGAAACAGAGGTTACATTAGTAACCGAGATGTTTTACTAATTTCTTAGTCCACTAATATGGATATACAGTACATGCAGGACTGGAGAAATGTGTACTTTTGTATTTTACCATTAATTTAAAGTATCTTTTAAATTAATATCTCAATAGTTTATTAACAGACATTGTGTATGTTTATACACTCTAACATGAGTTAAATAAAACCCACTGATGGTTAAAATATAGATAAACCCGGCAATTGGGTTGTTTTGACCAGTGACTGGGTTACTAGGTTGGGTTAAACATTTAACCTATTTGCTGGGTTTGTCCATATTTTCCCCAGCTATGGGTATTTTACCCCGTGTTTTTAGTGTGTACTTTTTGTCATATGATGAAAAGTGTATATTTAAGGTCACCATTTCATTTTGCCATTTCTTTTTAGATGCACGATTATTAATATCCATTTGAATCACTCATTTATTCAGTTACAGTGTGTACCCATGTGTGATGTTAACTCTAATTAATGTTGCTTTCGTTCTTAATTTTCTTCAGAACTTGGTCAACTAAATAACGAGAACAGGAAAATAGAACGAGGTGAATTTGTCTTTTTGATTCACAATTTTATTATTGGTGTAAATTCTGTTTCATCCACAAATATCTACTTAAAGCTGCCTCTTTGTCGCTATTTATGTTTGAAAATTGTTGGAATTGCAGTCCCTTGCAGAATTATATCCCATGTGGTTCTCTGACACTCTGAAATTTAATATTATTTAAACATATTTGCAACTGGAATATAATTAAATGTAATTCACATGTCATATAAAATCCACTGGCACAATGGTTTTTTGACATTTAAATATTCCAGCTGCTGTGAGAAAATGATATAATTAAATAATGCACCGCCTGCGGGATCCTCACATGAGATGGCCTAGGAGCCGGAACAACTTTTTTGATGTGTACAGACGTGATATAATGATGCATTGCTCGAATTCCCTGCAAAAACCTACCCGTGCCACTCAAATTAGAAAATGTTATTATATGCTAACTTTTAAGAATAAAGGCAACAGTTTTGAATACTGGCTCGTTACGGACTGCAGCTTTAACAGACACTATTTTTTGCACATCTTAAAAGTTTTTTATGTGTAGTAGTTACAGTGTATATGTGTGTATATGTGTGTGTAAATGTAGTTTTCTCTTGCCTTTATACCAATTTTTTTCAGAACATGATGACCTACAGAAGGAGAAGAGCAGAATGCAACAAGGTGGATGTATATTTAATTGGGTTATTATTTCACAATTAATTTAAATATTTTTATATTAATTAATATTTTTATATTTACATTTGTACTTTTTTTTCATTCACAGCTTTTATTTTGTTTATTCATTTAAACAAAATAAAAGGCATTGTAATCAAGGTAAAGATGATCCGTTATTTTTCGAACAGTGCAACGCGTACCGTATGTGTGCTCTCTGCGCATCGATCACTAAAGTGCCACGCTTCTAGCTCAGTATATTGACGCAGTTATCAAAATGAATGTATAGCGAGTGTTTTACAACGGATGCTCATCATAGAGGCTCAGGCATCAGGCGCTCCAAACACAGACATAACTTGCTCTGACAGCTTTTTACTTTTTGCGGTATTGATTGTGGTATTGACTGGCCTTTGCATTCATAAAAATGCATTAAAAGAGCACCAGAGCAACACACTCAGTCTCTTCATCTCTTGTCTGCCGCATTCTTTCTTTTCTCTGACCCTGAAGCTCTCTCTGTTAGTTTAGTGTATGTTAGCGGCATACACCAGTCCAGGGGATTCTTTAAGTTCATTTCTTGATGCATTGGTGTCTCTTATAGATTGTACTTAATTATTATATTCTTTCTTTTCTCTGACAAACTGGAGTTGGTGGGAGTATGTCCATCTAACATGTAGAATCCATCCCCAGTCTTAACAAACACTGATTTCTAGCAAGAAGGAATAGCGGAATAGTTTTTAGGTGATGAAATGTCTTGTGTTGTGATGAATTCTTCAGTTAAAATTAAAACCACTTAATTTAGGGATAAAAAGCGTTTTTGTAAAATGCATTACTGAGACTGTACATTTTATTAGTAATGCATTACATTATTGTGGTGTAGCAAATAGTATTACTGTAAAAGCGTTACTTTTTATTTCAAATCTGGCAACATATTTAATGTGTTCTGTTTATTCTGAATTTTCTGCAGAAT